>NC_071270.1:6562500-6752500 GCF_023375685.1 Ictalurus furcatus
GCCTCTTTGACAGCTACCTTTCAATCCTGTAATCGAGGGGTAAGTAGCAATTTTCATTCTGCTTCACCATTCACAGCGCACGCTAATGAAAGGCAGAGGCTTGTAGGAATGGGCTCAAATGGGCTGATAGACAAGGCCTCTCCATTCTATTATGGGAGGATGGCTTCTTATCTCTGGTGCACAGCGATGCTCTTCCCAATCCATTTGTCACCAGATTTACCCTTTAAACCATCGCCAACCCCCCAGTTCGAATTCAAGCCTTCCCCAAGCCTGACCAAACGTCTCGCCCATCGCCCATGACGTCTTCATTGCAACACTGCAATCAGGACATGAATTTGCAAAAAGAAATACCTCCGCCTTAGTGCCTGCTGTAGAAGAGGAGGTCAAGAAACTGGACAGCCTCAGCAGAGATAGGAAAGGCAGGAAGAAAAGAATTGTAAGTGGTGTAACAGTATGAACAATGAATGGTATGATATAGCACTAATAACCAAGATCCATAGTATTCAGTACGTTCAGTTTTAGTACTAATCAAATGCATCATTTGTAGACGGAAGCTATTACTACATTGTTTTGATACATGAATACTAATATATTTCCTTATATATAAATGATGTGTTGCAGTCTGGGAAAACCCGTTACAATTTTGAAATTTTGGACTATATACAGCACAGTACAGTTCTGAAAACTATTATCAGATTTTCCCGAACTGAAATATGTTTTTTTGCATGTGTCTCCGTATGTACGTCTGATTATAACCAAAAGTGAAAAGTGAGAAAGTTTCATTTGAAGAGTCAATTGTGACTGTGGTGGAGGAGTATCAGGGACATTTTGACAGCTTGTATCTGATGACAAACAAAATCGATTGGGCTTTTGTCCATTTTTGTGACATTCTCTGTGTGAGGAAATCACACCTAGCTTGCAGGGTTTCAGGCAGACTGAACGCCGTGTTTGTTAAACTGCCTCCTCATTTACCTAGTGTGATTTCTGCAGAAAGATCAGATAGACCAGATCAGATATTAACTGCTTCTTAAAGTTGAGGTGTCAAGGTATGTTATTGGCAGAAAACCCCATTTCTTTTGTGTAATTTCTTCTACTGCAAGTTGATGTATTCTGTATATTTTACGATCAAGATCATTCAGCTGTAGTACAGTGATGCAGAGAGAAAACTCCAGTGAAAAAAAAAGCCAAACTGATGAATACCAAATGGACAAGTAAAACGACATGCCTTCAATTAGTGAATGACCTGAGGCTGAGATGAGACACAGTTCAACAACATGGAACAGTCCAATGCAGTTCATTTTATGGAGTGCACTTTTGTCTGCAATAAAATATTACAGGGATGAACAGCCTAGAACTTTTTTTTTTGCCCCTTCTAAGAAATGAAGAATTCTTTTCCATGGATGGAGGCCTGTGGATTTTTCTGCTATTGGAACTATTTTCTCATCTTTTACCCCACTGGCCCCATGAGAAGTGATGGAGAGGGGCCTCGTCTAGCTCGGGCCTCAACTTACAACAGTGTTACCAAGGAACGGAGCTGGAGCTCGCTCAAGTTCCACTAAACTCTGCAGAGCGCTGAAAAAAAATGCCTCACTGTTTCCTTTGGCAGCACAGGGCTCTTTTTTCTATTATTCCCAGAGTGTGTGTGTTTGTGTGTGTGTGTGTGTGTGTGTGTGTGTGTGTGTGTGTAAGGGAGAGGGAGAGAGAGAGAGAGAAAGCTGTCTCCTGACCTGGGGAG
The DNA here is from genome assembly GCF_023375685.1 of Ictalurus furcatus. Taxonomy (NCBI): domain Eukaryota; kingdom Metazoa; phylum Chordata; class Actinopteri; order Siluriformes; family Ictaluridae; genus Ictalurus; species Ictalurus furcatus. Next base: position 6,564,236 of record NC_071270.1, read on the forward strand.
GGGGAAAGGAAAGGTCGCTCTGCTTTTCTACCAATTCCTCTGCTGGACTTTTGGAAAAAAAACAGGTCTCGAGCATGCACCCAGCCCCCCTCAAGGTATACAGCTTTACAAACTTAGACCTGTTCTCCGAGGATTAACGGCTGAGGCAACTCAAACCATGTGTCTTTTCTCGCTCTGTTTTCCCCCTACAATCTGGCTTATGAATGCATAATACTTTAAAATCCTAATTGCATTCATAATCTGCTTTCGCGAATGTTAAAATATACGGTGAGATTTTAAACAGGCAGTTGTTTTACATTACATTGCTTAAATCGATTATTTGTATGGACAAAGTCCTGAGGTTGATTAGCTGAGTTATTCAGGAAAGCAGGGAGAAAAATGAAAAATTGAGAAATTGTTTTTTTTTCTCTAAGGATTGTCAAGGTAAAAAAGAGAGAGAGCGAGAGAGAGAGAGAGAGAGAGAGAGAGAGAGAGAGAGAGAGAGAGAGAAAAAACCTCTCACTTGTGTATCTCTGAAGAAATACGTGAGAGGCAATCACTGCAGAGATTTTTTTTCCCCTTGAACCTCTAGAAGTGTTCCTCCCTTCTTCTCTCCCTCTCTCCTCCCTCTTTCCCCACCTCTCCTCTCTCTTCACCTCTCCTCCCGTGCCTGACTGCTGCTTAACTCAGCTCCGTGCTCACAGCACAGCCAGGCAACGAGAGCAGACAATTATCCTCAATATCTGTCACTCACATGACAAGCACTGCGTCTCCCCGCCACGCTTCAACAGATGCAGGTGGGAGAACAAAGAGGCAAAGGCTCCTGCTTTTACCAACCCTCCTCTCACTCTTTCTCTCTCCCTTTCTCTGTTTTTCTCTCTCCAACTCTCCCTTTCCTGTCTTCTCGCCGTTTCCTCTACCCATGTCTCTGTCCTTCTCTCCTCTACTCTGTTATCCCCCCCCCTTTCTTTCTTCCTCTCTCCCTCCTCCTCTTTTTCTGTCTTGTCATGTGCCTGCTATCTCCTTCCTCATTACCTGGCCCATTTGCATGCAAGCTGTCAAAAGGGAACACAAATGAAGAAAGAAATAAAAAAGAAAAAAAGAGGTAAACAACGTGTGTGCGCGCGTGTACGTGTCTGTGTCTGTGTGTGTGTGTGTCTGTGGGTGTGTGCGAGCGAGACAGACAATGAGAGTCTATTTACACTAACCATCACCTTCTAATGCAGCCAAACTACAGCCACATCAGTGGCGGAAATATCCACACTCCTCCAATTCACACCACATGGAAAAATCAATACCTGCACTCACAGTCCTGAAGATAAAATTCAATATCATCAGAACTAAGTGTTCACAACTTCTCTTCCGGATATGATTATTACAGATGAGCAGAGCCTCGCTGCACAAACAAGCTCCAGATATCCACTGGGGCTGGCGCAATAGACAATGCTCTAATGAGCCTTTATTCATTAATGGCGGCTTTTGTTCCTGTAAACAGCATGAATATTTAAGGCAGCCCAAGATTCCCTCCTGGCTAATGAATGCGTCTAAGCCCGAGCATCAGACTCTCGGGGGAGCTGGGCCACTGGGGCCGGTTGCTAAGCGCTCAACCACCGCTCGGGTTTTCATGAGGAATGCTGTTCTGCGCCACCGGTCTGCTCTGACACACACTCATATGGGTACACACACGTACAATACTGACAGTACACCCCTGGTGGCATTGTTTCAGAGGGAAGGTAGAGATGAGATCATACGCATGTAACAATTACACACACACACACACACACACACATACACACACACATCAACTGACACGGCTTCAATCTGCACTTCCAGTTGCGAAATGAAAGGCATCTGATGTAGCAGATGATCGGATCTAAACCATGCCACCATCTAATATCATCTACAGAACAAGATCAATTGTTTATATTCTATATTCTATATTCTATATATAATATTCACTGACTGATTCCACAACTGGGCCTTTTAACGCTTAAAAATTAATGTAATTAATTCAATCAATTAATTTCAAATTCATTTTTGTCACCAGGTTTCTTTGCTTAAAATGTCTGCATTTGGCTCTTAACAGGATTAACACGTAGCAGGGTTGAGGTTCGAATTAGCAAACACACAAAACGTAGTTAACTAAGATCAATGCTAATGGTATTAGGACATTAAAGACAGCTAGGATATTAAAGACAAATGAAATAATTTACTCTAATAACATAATCTCTAATTTGGGGAGAAGGTTTGTACATTCAAAGTGACCATGCCAGTCAAAATCACAATATCTTTAATAAAAAAGGGAAAAAAAAGATTGAGAAAGCTTACTTTTCTTCTTCCCGCGATCTTTAGGAAATTTGGACTATGTAACTTCCTGTTGAATGAATCGTGGAATACTCCAAATATTTTATAGGGGTGAATGTCTTCAACAGGGTTAAGTTCATATGTAACTATAATGCACAGCTTCCATAACCTATTATGGATGATTCACGGAAATAATGTTTCAAGCATGAGATGTTTAATGAATTCATACATGAATACAAAAATAATATGATTAAAAAATATCTATGTTTTTTAATGATTATAGTTCATGTGTAATCATAGTGGGCTAGGAAAGACAAAAAATGCTGCTTTGTAAGTAGATGTTTTATTACCATTTCTAGTTATTTATATGAATCATGCAAATCTAATGTTGTGAAGGACACTTTACCTATATAAAAGGTGTCATTTTTTTACATACATGCATACAATTTACATACATATTTGTCAATTTCATATCAGTGTGACATGCCCAAAACATGGATTTATTCCATTACTCTCAGAACTGAATCACGAAAAAATGTAAGACAGAATCATCTTCTTCTAATATGTTTAAATGTTTAAGCAAGATGCCGTAACCTTATATCACATGTTCTTTCGCTTGTGTGATGAAATAAGACGAGTCCCAGTTCATACACTCATAAACAAACTCTGTCTCCTAACAAGTAATTGGTCCATAGGGAATTGTTATCGTCTTCCAGAGGAGCTCTAATCTCAGTAGCAAATGCCTTGAGTTCCTTGGTTCTGTGTAGTGACAGGAATTTTATTTTAGGATTGAGCAGTGGTAAATGGCTGAGAGGTGACCCAGAACTTGACTGTAATCACATGACTGTTAGTCCTGTCTAACACAAACACATAAGTGTTTACATGTATAAGCATTTCGAATGGACTTTGTATGAGCACTGTATATCACTTATATCACTATATGGCCAAAAGTATGTGGACACATGAGTTTTGAACATCCCATTCCAAAACCATGGGCATTAATATCAAGTATTAATATATACTCTGCTGAAAAGGCTTTCTAATTAGATTTTGGACAGTGGCTGTGGGGATTCATGCTGATATCCTGCAAGAAGGTATGGTGCAACGTTGGTGTTCCAGTTCATCCCAAAGGTGTTCAGTGAGGTTGAGGTCAGGGCTCTGTGCACAAGTTCTTCCAGACCAATCTGAGTAAACCATGTCTTTATAGACCTCACTTCGTGCACATGGGAATTGTCATGCTGGAACATGTTTGGGCCTCTTAGTTCCAGTGAAAGGAAATCGTAAAGCTACAACATACAAAGAGAACTGTTTGTTTCCAACTTTGTGGCAACAGTTTGGGGAAGGACCACATATGGGTGTGATGGTCAGGTGTCCACATACTTTTGGCCATATAGTGTAGTGATTGACTCAGTGAAAGAACTCAATGAAAAGATATTAAATATCTTGTTTTAAGATGGATAATTTCCAAACAAGGTTGGTAAAAGCTTGCTCAATGAGGCAGAGCAACAGAGCTGGGCCTATTTAAGTCTGTTTTTAAATTTAAAATTGTTAATTTTAAAGTCAGTTTTTTTTATATATTTTTTTTTCACCTAATACTTTTAACTTCTACTCACTATATTTAAAAATAAAAATCCCTACTTCCTACTCACTACAATTTTTAAACACTATATAGCTCTACAATCATCTATTTGTAACGTCATAAGGTGACATTTTAGCATCAGAGAGCTTCAGGGAGTCGATCTAAATTCCTAACAAACCTAAACTTTAACAGATGTGACAGCAAGAGTGATGATGAGAGCTAATACCCATCACTGTAATCTGTCTGCTTCTATGTACACTTTGTATTGATCGTGGCAGTTTGTTTTGTTTTGTTTAGCTCTTCACATTTAGTCAGTCTGTACCATCAGTTATTCTAACGCTAGCTAACATTTGAGAGATTAAGAATAAAGATGCTGTTCGTTCACTTTAGCTAATATTTTCCCACATACTTGTGTGAAAAAGGAACTAATTCACCATCAGTTACTACAATCAGCATGTGGTTAGAAGCTGATATCTTTTTCTTTTGTGAATCTTGTGATTACCTTAATTTGAAGCTGAGCTTTTGATGAGTAATTGCACTTTTACTCGAGCAAAAAATATGTTTACAATTTTGCCATCTCTGCATGGCAACAGCTAGTGCACTGCGGAGCCACTAAACCAAATGCTGCTCAATCCCTGCTTGAATCCTCACCTCATTTTTTAATCATGCACTGTGGCTGTGCTTCACGAGGCAAAAATGGTCAACATCCCTCAATAAGGAGAACTGATTGGTGGCTCATTGTATCCTGGCGACGTTGTATCACCTGAATTCGAGGCTAGAGGAGCACACATCATACCCTGCCTCCAGCGCCCTCCTAGCTGTTGTCAGTTACTGCCAATTTAATGGTGCGTTAAACACACCATTGCCAACGAGGCTTGTGCTGCCACCACTTTCCTTTTTTAACAGCAGAGCAGCCATTAGCGGATCCACAGGTCATGTTGCAGCCTGGTTAGCCAGTCTGACGAGATTAAAAGCCTCTGTTCATTTTAATAGTCAGTCGTTTGCCCACCACCGATGGTTATCGTACGGGTTACAGTTTTGTGGGGGAAATCTCGCATCAGTTATAAAGATTTTATGGATGAACTGGGACGGGGGAAACCATGAAATGTTTTCTAAATGGGGAAGCTGTTGCCGCTTAAACAGCTATATATATTTATAGTTAACTGTTCTGAAAAGCGGTGTGGTAATTACGTTAGTTAATTTAATGACTCAGTTGTTGACTCAGGTGAGTCGCAGACTGGCTGAAATGACTCTTGAACACACTGGCGCCCCTCAGGGCCCGTATTGGGTTTCTCGCATCTGTTTTGGCAGAGTGTGTGACTGGTGGAGGGGTCATATATGGACTGGAGCAGGAATGGTAATACACACACACACTCACACACACAGAGTAAAACTATGTCGAATGCAATTGCTGCTACAAATACCTCTCCCTTCCCCCTTTGGGTCTCCTTCTGTATGTCTGTTCTTCATGACAACACGTCAAATGTTAAATATCATAAAAAGTCAAGCAGTCTTCCTCTTTTGCTTGAATGTAAATGCCTGTTGAACATAAATACATCACAGAACTCACGACGCATCGTCCCCAGTGACAGACAAGATTTGTGATTTGAATGATGGCATCCTGCAATATATCAGAGTGGCTTGGCCATCACCACTCAGCATGTGGGAATTTACACCAGCAACTTACACACTCACTGTTTGGAACAGAAACTGCTGCTACAATGTGCATTTTTACCCCATTTCCATTCATGCACAGAAAAATAATGCAGCACAGTGTCCCTGGTTGTCATATTCCCATGGGACTGCAACATATAAAAAGTGAATAATGTGCACTTCATGGCAATCAGTGAGATGCGCACACACACACACACACACACACACACACACACACTGAGTCCATGCTTCCCCAGTTGCCAATCCGTTACTCTGTCAGACAGCGAACGTAAACAAATTGTCTAACTGCAATGAAAACACACTCCCCTAGCCCATGTGCCTGTGGGAGACAAGCGTCTCTTTCCCTCTTCTGCTCCACTGTGGGAACTAGAACATCACTCACACAAAATTGCTGGACATTATAAGACCTCGACTCAATTACAGTCACCAGCTTCACAATGACGTTTAAAAAAAAAAAAAAAAAAAAAAAAAATAGTCTCTCATATCGGCTCACAGAACATCAGCCAGACTAAGAGCTTTAAAAATGTTTTTGATAGAGTAAAAAAATGTATTTTGTATACGAGCCATCAAACCATTTTTTTAATATACCATTTTAAATACATTTTCTCACATTTTGGTCATTTGCCAACTACTAGCTAGTTCTCTCCTATCACACAACAGCTACCAACCAGCATGGGTGAAGCCTAACACATGCTTCCTCCCAGACACATGAAGCCACCACATCACAGGGCAGCATAACACACTCGGAGAAAAACTGGATTAACTGCCCTCTTCCACATACAGTACATGGACTCACAAACACCTATGAATGGCTGATGTCACTGTGATTGACAGGGGTATGCCATCCCTCCCACCCAGAGAGCGATTTTGCTTCTCTTGGGCTCGCAGCCAAGTATGCAGATTCAAAAGATAGGATGAACGATTTTCTGTGCCGCCATTCGATGATTTGCTGAAGCTTTCTATAAGGAGACATTTATTTAGGATTTATGGAAAGAGTGAGGGAACAACTGTTTATAGCTGCTATAATATAAGTGATAACAGGAACTAATTTGTCTCATGGATGTTCCACAATTGTAAAAGTTATTAAAATATAAATAGATTTTAAAAAATAGTTTAATGTGCCAAAACTAATAGTAAAACGATTATAGGAAAATAATCAAGTTCAGAGTGATAACATTAACTCACATAAGCTTCAATCGTTAATTATTTTCCCTTAACAGAATGCCCCCAAGTGTTTAATTCCTTACTTTAATAACAATATCAATTTAAGGCAGATCACTGATGGACGTCTCTGGCTAGTCTGGTAAGGGGTCAACCAAAAAGAGCATTTGACCCCAAAAGTATTCCTTCTGACAACAGATTAAAGTAGAAACCAAAGACAAAGTACTTCACACACCGTTCGTACTGTTTAACATATTTTCAATGGCAGCATTTTGAAGCACCTTGAGATTTGCAACGGGTGATGCAATAACTGCCACGTCATTGTGTCTCATCTTGTGCGCTGTGTGTTTTGCCAACAGTTCCAGCTGTGCCACCGCCTTAAGCCTGTATACATCATAACACGAAACGAAGATTAAGTGGGATCTACTGGGACTCTTTGTGTTCATTTGTCATGACATGAATGAATTTATCAAGAAAAAAGAACCCTAAATATTGGTATGCAACCTTTAAAGCTTACCAGCCTACATGAAGCAAATTCATTGAACATTTTCACAGGACTACTAGAGGGAATGTTTTTCTAATGAGCTTGGTGGGTTTGATAGCGCAACAGTGCACTAATGCTAATAGCGTTAAACTGGCCTCTTGGTAGGAACCAGTTATCATGATTAATTTCCATCATGCCAGTTCCTCACATAGCCCTCATTTGTTCATAGCAACATTCGTGGATTAAAAAAAAAAAAAAAAAAAATTGGGGGGGGGGAATGAAGTATTTCTATAATCAATAATAAATAACAACATAAGCCATAAACTTAAGACTTATATAAAAACTGTGTTGTGATCCTCACCATTGCCTCATCTTTCAAAAGGGAGTGATCCAGACATGAGGTAATCCATCAGGAATAATGCTCCGTAGCCTGTGCCATACAAAACACACATTTAGAAAATGTTCTTGGCATACTGTTCTTTTTTTCATAGCCAAATGTAGTGGATAAACTGAAATATGTGGGTTTTTTCCATAGACAAAATATATGTATACTTAATTCGAAGTGGTTGATTCTTAAACATATTAAATCTTTACATTTGACTGCACTTCAGGTTAATGCTCCAGTCCAAGTTAGTACCTCATCACAACTAGCTGTAAATAGCCTCCCATACATTTTTATTTTGACTGTAACATGAGCTATTACACAACTCAGGCTCGTTATTGTTCTGTATTTGGAGCCAGCAAGTCCACACACACACACACACACACACACACACACACAGAGAGAGAGTGTGGCTCGCCTTCCACAGCAAGAACGACTGGAGCTGGAGTCTGTGAGCCAGCTTTATTTCAGTACCTTTAGTCCCAGTGGAAGAAATGTCAGGCATTTGCCTCACCAGTCTCTGTGTATGTGTGTGAGTGATGGGGGAGGGGGTGTATATTTATGAGCATGATGTGCACTGAGTATTTTTGGCTCCGCGTGAGGAGAGGGGAGGAGACTGAGGTGTTCCTTTCAGGGGTACGAGCGGCCAGCAAGCATGGAGAATGTAATCTAAAGAAATGGGAACAATCAAGAAGGGAGATAGTTGAAGCAGTGGGGGAGAGAGAGTGAGAGAGAATGGGAGTGAGAAAAAGAGAGAGAGAGAGAGAGAGAGAGAGAGAGAGAGAGAGAGAACGTTAGAGAGAGAAGTGGATAAGAAGTAAGGCTCTTTGATCCATTGCATCACCCGCTGCTATGCGTAAGCCAACTGGAGGACCCGGTGAACTGGCAGCTATTCTGAGAGAGAAGACGCCACTGATCTGTCTCATGACTGCTACAAAACACCGTCAGGGTCACGCAGCACACACACACACACACACACACACACACATGCAGCGGGTTTCAGAGCTCTCGGTATGACCTCATCATCATGGGCACACAAAACACGCTCTATATCAGCTGTGCTTTAACGGATTATATTTTATCCTGGATACCAGTGCGTCCTTAACTCTAAATTTAAATAAAACTCATGCGGACACGTGGGCTCAAGTGGGAGGGTGCCAATATTTTACATCCACGCCAAATTTGGAGAATATACCAAGGATATAGCATATACAACAGGCAAGAATAACCTCAGTAACCCCAGTGACTGCATCTCTGTCATATCTGCTGTCACACCAACCTGTCAAGCAGCCTCTCCGAAGTACTGAATTGGTGATGCTTGTTAAGATTCAAGCATTTGTCACAGCTCTCCCCCACACACACAGCTTGGCAAGGAGCTTCACATACGCGTACACACACACACACACACACACACACTAGCACTCGCAGACAGCCCCTGGCTAAACTCTAAATTAAAGACCTAATGTGCAATCCTCCTGTGATGCTCACAGCTAATGAAATGGAGAAGCTAAGCCCCTGAGCAGTGGACACAGGAGAGGAGGACACCTGACTCCCTTTGTGTGTGTTCTCCGTCTGCCTCACATAACTACACTCTATAGCAAATGTAGCAAATGTGATACCTGCGATGTGTTATCTGTTGGATAACATAAATCCCCTCCATACAATGCTTGGCACTGCAATGGCAATGGATTTTATATTATTATTGTCAATCTCATCGTCGCGTAGTCCCACGGTAGTCCACTAGATTCGTGCTTGCCGAGCATTATGATAAAAAATACAAGTAGACGTTCATAAATATGTACAATGGAATAAATGTCCCTGTATAGGGAGGGCACTTGCATCACGTTGCACTCCTGTACCGAGCTCGTCTCATTATCCTTCAGAGATGCTCTGCCTATACAGAAGGTTTTTTTTTTTTTTGGTTTTGTTTTTTTCCTCGTCCAATCAGACAGAAGAGACAGGTCATTAGGAGGGCAGTCTGGACCTGTCGCCGTGAGGTTAAAGGGCAAGCACCTGAGTAATGGAGGCCACAATGGATATTTACTTTTTGCAAATGAGTTTAGACAGAAATGGACAGATAAAATAATGTCCTGTGAGATTATTGATGATCTTATTGATGGAAGTGCTCCTCATTACTGTGTTCCACTGCAAAAAAGTTTAAAAGCATAAATGAAGCATTCATGTAAACTGACATCACCGGGTGCCAAGGTTTGTATAACTTCGCATATACAGTAGATTCATGGCGTCAGAAGTGCTGTTTCATCTGGTTTTTAAGGCAATTTTCCGAAAAGGAAACGATCCCTGACAGTGGAAATGGAAAAAGCATTCCTCAATCCCGGTGCTTCTTTTCTCTCCTTGTGAGTCATATCAGGTAGACTGTTTGCTGATGCCATCGTGTGGATTTTGGCTGTGGATTTTTTCCCAGGTGCCAGTCTGGAAAAGGGAGACGGCAATGCACGTACGGGCCAAGTGCTTCTCCTTGTCGGATCCGATAGCTAAGACAGCACGGCGAGCCGCAGAGCCCCAGCGCTGGCTGTCAGCCAGCTGGCCGTCTGGGATTACTCCAGATTGGAGCTCATTAGTGTCCCACTGAGAATCCTTCTAAATGGTATCAAGCTGCTATTTTAGAGGAAGTAATCTCAAGATGGTAATTGTGCTGCTTGAATTATTTCAAAGAGATTGGTTGAGTTCGGAGAGGTACCTGGTGCTCGGGAAGAAGGAAATACTATGAAGGCAGTTCTGGAGCTCAAAGTCACGGGCTGTTTGAGATAAATAAGGAATAGTAGCAGTCCATCAAATACACACATTCAAGGCACCCAGTTGGCCTTGAAGGTGTGAGTACTGATATGCAACAGCGTCCCCGCCTCCTTCGCTGGCCTGGGGCCAGTAGTAGCTAAGATCAAGATGATGGACTTGCTCTCTAGGTATGTCGGACCCTGAAAGATGAGCACGGCTAATAGTCTCATTACACACACCTCCTCAAGTGCACACATCGCAAATGCCACTGCTCGGTGAGGAGAGAAAGCAGAGTGAAAGAGAGAGAAAGAATAAACTTACTACTAATCTTACTTTACTTCTCCCACATGAGCACTTTAGCTCTTTCCATACATAACAGTTCTGTAAGGGTCTAAAAAGACCTTGAGAAGATTAACAGACCAAAGGCTTATCACATCCAGATCTCTAAACTGCATTTTGTCCCATACACTTTTTCTTGATCTGATCTACTGCAATGGCCTTCTCTCTTGCTGGCAAGCACCCAACACCAGATAGGCTTTCTCTTTCTGTGGTGGCTCCTGTTTCAGCTCCACATCTCTATCTCAGGCCTTATCAGGTGACCCAACTGCTTAATATTGTTTATGAGAGCGTGCACCTGGGCATTTACTGACGGTCACTTTAGAAAAAGCTGACTCTATAAAGAAAGAGTATTGTGTAGTCTATCTAGACTAAGACCCAAGTCACTCAAACCTAAGATGTGCTGCTAACTTGAGGCTAAATGCTAACACTAACTACAACAGAAAGGTAATTGCTATAATTAGCACGATTCATTCGCACAGCAAGAACCAGTCCCTATTTCAATTTATTATTAACGTTTTCCAGCAAAGTGTCCATTCCTTCAACAAACGAGACCAACTAAAAGGTTCAAGTGGATTCTTTTAGAAAGTGAGAAACCAGACACTATTCGTTTTCCTCCCTCGTTTTGGCTGCCTACTGATAGAGGCTAGATCAGGTAACCTTGCCCGAAAGCTAAGGGGACATCGTTGGAGCAGGAATCTAATATGGAGATGCAGAAATTACAGACAGGACTTGGGATGAATAATTCAGTTAAGACTGCCAGTTCACTGATTAATTAATCATCAAGCACCTCTCCACTGGGGGTTATGTGAGAGCCAGACAAATGAACTGTTTGCATTCAGCTGTCTCTCTGAGTGCTGCTCACTATAAGTTTTAATCAACTCAAGAGTCTTATGCCATAAAGAAGCACATGTAAATGTGTAAAGATTCTGTTTAAATGGCTCAATTTCGTATTATATTTCATAACTGACAGAAGGGCACAACAGCATTATGTGCATGACTCATGAGAAATCAACACAGATCAATACGTCCAAGCAAGAAGGTAATATTGTATCAGACTGGCTTCATCATTGTTGCACTTTGGATAATGATGCAGCCCCCCCCCCCCCCAATCTAAAGACAGCAGGAAAGCCTGGGGGAGATGGGAGGGAGAAGGGGAAATCTACGGGTTTGGGCCTTTGGGTTCTGACTGCAGCAATGCCTCTGCTCCTTCCAGTCCATCACAACCCGCTCCCCTGTTAATGAGTTCACAAAGCCTCCTCAGGAAGACCCAGAGAGGAAAGCCAGCAGCTTGTGGAGGGGGGCCCTTGAAGAATTGGAAGGGGAAGAAGAGAAAATAGGAGTTAAAAAGAAAAAGAGGTTGCGGTTTCCAACTCCCTATCCATGTTGAGTCATGGGTAGTGCAGTAGACCAAGGGCAATAAGTCTTGGAATACAGGTCGATGTGAATAATTTAAGGCTGTTTTCCTGGACACAGATTAAGCCTAGTCACTGGATTGAGTTATACTGTCAGCAAGGACTCCTCATAGAAAACATTTATCAGCTTAGGACGAGCCTCGCTTTATAATCAGTGTTGTCTAGACAAGTAAGGCTATTGCGATGGAATAAGCCCTCCCGTTTGGTGAAAGGGGAACGACAAGTCATTTTCTTCTTCTGCTACATATTTTACTGAGCTTTCAGGAAAAGTTCTGTTCCAATAACTTTATTTGTTCTTTCTGCCTATATAAGTATGCTTATAAGTCACAACTAATCTATCCCCCAGTGCACACTTCCTCTTTCAGTTCCACTGCTGACAGCCATAGACCATTCATATGGTAAGTTATCCAGTTTTACTTCAGCAGCCCCGAGGATAAAAGAATCATTAAATGCATCCCAACCTCCTGAACTGGCCTGCAGCGCTCACTTACTTGCCCCATACAACTTGCACAAAGAGAAGTATTCCACAAGCCAGGCAAGCATCCCTCCCCCAGTGCCACGAGAGATGCAACAGGCTTTCCCAAACACAGGACAACTGAGAGTCCTCTCCTCAGGCCTCTCCTCTCCTCCCCTCCCCCTCCCTCCCCTCTTCCTCATTCTTTCGAAGAAAGAAGGATCCAAAAAAGCTCCCCTTTTCACCAGCTTTCTTTTGGATGAGCAGATTGAGCTCTCTTTAAAAAGATACTAAAATCTTTGTTTTACTCTTATTGTGCAGTGGGGGGATTTTTTCTCGTCCTCATCTCTCGCTCCCCGCAGCTGATTTCCATCGGTGCAGCCCAGCTATTTAAGTGTGCATTGTGTGGGCTGACCTATGAAAAATTCAGGGGACACGAGGAAGGGCCCCAGCCAGCGTCCCACCACTGACTGGCTCCTCAGGGATTGCCAGGCTTTGGGCAGCCAGTGGCATTTGCACACCAATTGCAGAATCCCATTCTGGAAGGAAAGGAAGGACTGAGGTGCCCCTCCTCCTCATCCTCCTCTATTCTCCCACTTTCCAGCGATCCTCACCATGGCACAGACATGAATAGAGGAGTCCACTCTGGGGCCAAGTGAATGGACAGACTGTCAGCGCTCTCAAAGGCCTATAATGTTGTAGCCACTTGGGCTGCATATTAACATGTATGTAAGGAGCAAACCATGCGGTCGCACTCAGGCAAACACACACGAAGAATGGAAAAGTGATCTGCTCCTAAAACAAACATAGACAAATATTCCAGGCTTAAGGTGGAGGCAAGGCTCAGACTCTTTGCCAAAATATTGATGTTCCAACAAACCGGTTTTTCTAAATATTGTAATTCAAATAAGCATAGCAAAGGCAAACAGAACTATGAAGTGATGATAATACAGTAAATACAAAGTTTAAATATGAACTTTTTTTTTTTTTTTTTTTACAGTAAAACATTATAAGGCTTGGATTGGGATTGCTCATGTATACAAGCAAATTAATTCCACGTTATTTATAAATATACATACGTTTAGCATGAACAATCTTATCTCTAGGCATTGTTTTAGAGCAAAGAGAATTATAAAGAGCTGAAAATTAGTCCCCTGATGACACTATGAACTAGCAAAGGCAGAAATGTGCAGCCATTTCTAAATGGGAAAGTGTCTCGCTGCAGCCCCGGCAAATTGGAAAAACAAGTGCAAGAATGTCTGCCGGCAGCCAAGGAAAATGCACCTTCGGCCTAGCTGTGCTAGGACATTTTTCAGACTGCTTTTCCTGTTAAAGATTCCGTCTTTTAGACCGTGCGTCACCCTTGGGAGCCAGAGGACACCGTAACATTAACTCTTTCTGCACCGCACACAAGTCTGATGCAGCTGAAAAGGGTGTACATTTAGCAGCAACCGTCTATAATTAGAAGCATATGCTAGATTCTAAAAAAAAAAAAACTTGGGTTTGCACAGTGCTACACCGTCATCTTTAAAAGTCTGTCACTCTGATGATCTGAGAGGGTCACACACACACACATACATACAAACATTTAGAACAAACATTTAGCTGTGTTTAGTGTGCTTGTTTTTGAATATCTCATGGCTGTAGCTCACAAATTAATGTAAAGCGTATGAATGAGGCACGCTACATAGTCGCCTCAAAGCCTGGCTACAGGCATCACTGAAAGTATCCCTTGACTTCACTAAATAACCTCTCTCTCTCTCTCTCTCTCTCTCTCTCCTTCACAGTTGCTTTCCAAAACTATTTTCCCACTGTTTAAGATTAGTTCAGGGTAAACATGAACCCACTATTTCTCAGGCTGTATCTCAACCTTCATAGACCCTTAAAGAAACAAAAACATTGGATAAATTTTTTTAAATGAGTGGTACACTGAAATATAAATGACAAAGGACAAATAATTAATGCACTCAATTCGTTTTATATTGATGAGTGTCAGGTGCAGAAAACAATGATTTACAACATATTTCTCAATTAATCCATATTATACAGTTGCTATACAGTTTATTTACATTTCCTATACATTCTACAAGAAAACCATTTTAGCTTTGTAAATATTGCAGTAAAAGCTCTTGGCTTTTAATGCCAACCGCTTTTAATTTAAAAAGCCACTTCCGCATGTGTATAAGTCCATTCAAAAGGTTTCACACTGTGAAAATCCACATGAAAGATAAGGGCCTTTTTAAAGATGAAGACGAGGTGTCATGACTAAAAAGCAAAGTCAACTTCAAAACAAAACAAAAAAAAACAAATCTTAAAATCATAAGCACGGAAAGAGGTAGAGCATGGAAAACACTGAGGTGTCAAACACCAATAAACTGGTTAAAGATCTTCTGAATCACCAGAAGGACACCCATTTTCTTAAAAGGAGAAGTCTTTTGTCAGTGGCTATTGTCCCTGCTTGAATAGGCTGCCAAGTCTGGCCAAACATATTCAGCACCAGTTAGTTTAAAAGCAGGGAGAAGCTCAGTATGTCAATGAAGGCCGAGTGAAGGGGAAAACCCAAATAGAGAAGAGTATCGGCTTGAAACAATGGCATTCCGACACTGGCCAGGCCGCCACAAAGGGATGAGCTCAGCCTACATATCAGATTTCCAAAAGCAGGATGGAGAGAAGGGAACCCCCACTGGCCTTTCAAAGTCAAAAGGTTGACCCACCACAGTCAGAAAAACCCAGGACTGAGGACCAAAGTGAACTGCCAGGCGTTTTTAACACAATACTGAAAGTGGTTCTTCTCCTGCGAATAGTTTCTGTTTTAACTCTAAAACAGCAGAAGGAGGGACAAAACAGACATCTGATATCACAGCCAAGTTTCCATCTGTGATGGATAAAATGTGGTGAATATATATTTAAAATGTTCATCGCAAAAATGATCTAATGGATCAAATAAATAGAGGAAAGTAATAGTGTTCCAGCAAGGTTTTGGATGATTTCAAACAGCCAGAAACCAAAAGAGAAGTTCTTCTGTATGCTCAATGAGGAGAAATATTTTTAGCTTTTCATCAACGTCACTACATTTATAAAAAACAAAAAAACAAACAAAAAAAAACAAACAAACAAAAAAAAAACACCTCAAAATATTGTGATGTTCACTTGAAAGTTTTTTTTTTTTTTTTTTAAATTGAGGTAATCAAAACAAAATTAGAAAAGAGGACAAATGGTGAAAAGGATTTTAAAAACATTTGTTAAAAGCGATTCGGCCATGCCGTCCAAGATTCCAATCTGATGTGCTTGTCTTTCCTAAGTCACAGTCTTCAGTCTCTATGTTGGAGCTTCCAGTAGAGACTCAGAATGTGTGGCCTCCTAGCAGCATTGAACACACACTGTGAGATGGCGGTGGCCTGACTGTTCCTGATGAAGACATTATCCAATTATCAGTGAAAATAAAAGGACCAAAGACTAACCACCACAGTGATCTGTTAGGTAGAAACAGGCAGGAAGGACCCCCACCCCCAAATGTTTGGAGCTGCTCTTGGATGTTTGAATTTGAATATCGGGTGCTCCGTGAGAACTTTAGTGGATCCTTCGTCCCTCAATCTCCCTGTGCAGTGAAGAGACAAGTACTGGGCTCCTTCAGGTTTTCCTCCATTCCTACACCAATCTTGAACAGCACCTGCAGACAGCACAGGCAGGACAATTTAGTCATGGGTCTTTCTCATACATTTTTCAATTTGAAAGATGCCTTAAAATGGCTTCCAGTCAATATGCAGTTGTTACCTTTTTGGCGACTCAGGGAGGAGCCACTGAGGGATATCCAACAAGTGGTCCTACCCATGCCCTTGGGAAAGACACAGATACAGAGAGAGCGTGAGATAGAGCAGGATCATATCATAGGGTTCAATTGGAAACATGCTAGAATTAGAATATTAACTCTACTGCAAATCATCTCAGTGGGCCAGATTTCCGATTTTATTACTCAAGCCTTGGAGTGTCTACCTGTCATTGTTGGCTAGTTTAATCCAAAGCTCTAAACACCTGCCAACTGAACCGCGGGGGTCTTGTGGGCGCCTCCCCACACAAGAGCACAGGCAGCGTTTGGCACTCGCGCTCACTTTTACATTAACGAGTCCCTCCTGGACCTGTTTTTATATACTGTTATATGGTTCGAATTTCTATTGACAAATTTGAATGAAATTGCCTAAAAATATTCGACAGAGTAAGTGGGAAGTGAAGCTGAGGGATATGAAAGGACTTTTCACAGTGTTTCAGAGGCCTGAAATGCACTGAGGGAGTCTCACATCTGAGGCCTGGGGCCATACAGGGCCTGCCTTCATGAGCTCAGGGGCTGGAGAAGGGAGGGAGCGAGTGGAGAAAAAGTGGGGGAGAAGGAGGATTGGGAACTCAGGCCAGCTGAGGGGCCCAGCATGGATGGCTTGCTGCTGTCTGGATGGTTAACTGCTCCATCTGGCTCTCAAACACGCTCTCTTTGGCCAGCACGCTACAGGCACTAAACCTCCGCATATGGACCAGCAACAGCAACACCCTTCTGCTCCATATACAGCTCGTAGGCAACTTCGCTGATCTCAGAAACATATGATCATTTCATTGGGAGTTGAAATGGAAAAGTATGAAAAAGATCAACTGAGCTCAATAACACTGCTACGTGCTAGAGAAAGCCTATAGAGAATTGGTCAGAAAAGTGGTTTGAGCCTAGTTACATCCTCCAGAAAGGGTCAATAAGGAGGAGGGTGTTGCAGGGAGGAAACGTGTATAAATCAAAGCAAAACGTTGGATTCCTTGATGCATTTGTGCAAGCATAGACCTCCCTTTTGGCAAAACCCTAGGGGAAAATGCCAAGACAAGATCTTCATTTTTCCTTATGTTCTTAATGGAAAAAAAGGACCATGTACCGGAGTAGCTCTGGCAGGCAGCGTCAAGCACCTTAATTCATTCTGATAGACAAACACTCCCATAAAAGGTATGCTCTGGTAAATCACGCTTAAGTTCATGAAACACCCCTCTAACTAAAGGCGTGTGTGCGTGGTGTTGGACCTTCGCAGAGTTCTTGCCTGAAGAAAGTGTTACTCTGAATTTCAGTGTGAATGATGTGGATCCAGATGTCATGGCAGACAGAATCATAAGCAGCATGAGTTTTAATTAGCTCTCTGTTCATTAGTGTGTACTGATTATCTCCACTCGTCAAAGGTTTGATACGTCAAACAAGCATATTTTCAAGTGTGTGCGTGTGTGTGTGTGTGTGTGTGTGTGTGTGTGTGTGCGCGCACACGTGTGATGACACATTTTTAGATTTTAGACCTTGGCAGAAAACTGTGTTCTGGATGTGACATTAACTAAATAACGAACACCTGAAAAACCTAATGTTTATCCTTTCCATGATTAAAAAATAAATTCACGCTGAATAAGATATAATCTCTTAATTGATGCATTTTGTATGGTTAAATCAAGGAATTTGTCATCCATTTAGTAATTTAATTTATGCTACAGGTTTATTTTTATTCCTGAATGGAGAAAACAAAAGCTAATTAAGCGGTATATTATTTATTTGAAATGAACACAAACCTTAATTAATATCATTACTTCATTAACATTACATATGGTGTATTAAAATGCAAGATTATGCTTTGGTCATTTTCACCAAAGCTGTAAATACTATTAATTAAGAGAACCTTAACCCATGTATTACTATTATTATTATTATTATTATTATTATTATATTATTATTATTATTATATTATTATTATTATTATTATTAATGATGATAATAATACAATTACTTATTTATTATTTACAATCACAAAACCTTGTTCAAACTATTTCTTATTTATCATATCTTATTTATCCTAATCTATTTCCAGTCTGTGAGATTTTGTTTGGATTTTATGAGTCTTTTGCAGTGTGTTTATTCTCAGTGCTGCAGTTCTGTTGGTATTTTGAAATGTGACTGCTTTAAATATCACACCTGACAATCGCTACTGCTTAGCCAGTGAATTTTAAAAGCATGCTTAGTACACACACACACACACACACACACACACACACACACACACAAATTGTAGAATCCTACATTATCACTGGCATAATATGTTATACAGAGATCTACCATGCAGTTACAATTGCTACCATTGCATAAGCGTTAATAGTGCAAATAAGTAGACTAAGCCAATAACCTGTACTAATAATTTCTCTCAGAATATATATATACTTATTTTAATATTCGATTTTAAAATTTCAAAGTTTGTGTAGAAGCTTCCAACATCAAAACATGAAAAAAATAAAATAAAATAAAAATCAGAGACACATTGCTATACATTTCATTTGTCCGTTTTCCTGTAGTGGAAAAGGCTGAGGATGAATTCATGTCCTGTCTATTTTAGCACCTTGTTATGCCATAAATTATTAACACACATTATACATAGTTTTATTTTTTAGCGTATTCATTATATGTGAATAAACTTAAAAAAAAAAATTAAAAAAAGACATTTGCCTAGCAAGTGTCTTGAAACATTAAGGTTCGTCTCGTACCTAATCCTCCTCTACATTAAATTTGAATCGGCGCTGTGTTGTAGCATCACTAGTTATAGTCACATGATGCACGACACATAACTAGAGCCACTATAAATCAGACAAACGTTGGTTTTAGGGCTGCTATAATGCACCACAGGGAAAAAGAAAAAAGAAAAAAAAGAAAAAAAAGAAAAAAAGAGAACATGCGAAATGCGAAAATTAAGAGAACACAAAATAATCCCCTCTCGTTAAAACTAAAATAGCTTTCCGAACCCTCCTATATTATTCAAAAAGCTACCAAAAAAAAAAAGAAACCAAAAAAGTAAAACCCAAAAATGATCATAGCCTGCCTTTTTTGAAATATCTAATCAATTAAATATGTAATCAATTATTTCTTAATTTTGTCAGATTTAATAGGAAAATTGACAGGATTAAACAAAAAAAAAAAAAAACCCACCACCAACAACAACAACAACAAAAACCACACCACATGCTACAGAATCACTGAAAGGAGCTCTCCGGGCTGAGCCTTCCGGGTTTTTCTAAAACGCCATATTTGATTTTTAAACTAAGTGTAGCTGTTCCTCAAAACATTCATTAAAATCAATGAATTTATTGTAATATTCCAGGGAACACAATTAACGGTGTACAAATGAATATTTTGTTATAATAGATATTTTTTGGAGCTAATTCTGTTCTGTTTCTCAGCTAAAACAGAAAGGTAAAATTACACCACGTAATAATAATAATAAAAATAATAATAAATAATAATATTAATAGTAACTTTATACCTTATAGACTGTTCTTAACAGACAAAACAATGGTATTATTGTCTGAACATGCAGAGTAGCTGCAGAGCCATTTTTAAACATTACAGAGTTTGATTTGTAATGGGTTTTTGTGTGCGTGTGTGTGTGTCTAAGCATTATAGTTTGTATACATTAAAAAAAAAAATATTTATGAGCATGGAAATAGCCTGTAATGTTTTAATGGCCATGGATTTTATTTCAAACGTGGCCTGAACCTTTTCTTCACCACAAATTGCACATTGCCCACACATTGATGCCTTCCAGCAAAAAATGGACCACATTTTCATCTTTACATGCTGTGTCTGTCACCACCAGACAGAGTGTAGCAAAGTGTGCTAATTAAAGCCCATTTCTCTGAGAAAGATTAGCTGTAAACCCCTAGAGGTTAAGCTACCTAAAGTTGTTCATTATCCAGCCATTAAGTCATCACAGTAAATTCAACAGCCCATAAAACCACCAATTCATCATGCTCTCACTGAGAGTCGATTGTGTTTACCTTCTTTGTTGTCACTCTGGCCTCTTGCTCTGTCCCAGAATCCCATGCACTTGCCATTCCTAGAGTCCTCTATCAGAGCCTTGTTGCTAGGGCCATACCAGGTGGCACGTTGCTCTGTCATGAGAGAGTCAAGGTCAATGGTATTCACAGTGCCCTTGCCAGGCTCTGGGCTGCAGCTTGCCATGGCACAGTCTCCGTTAAGTCCAGACTGGCAGTCTGGCTTTTTGCCAGTTTTTCCTGCAAGCGGCTGGTCCTCCGAGATGCTAAACTGCTGCCTCTGCAGCTGGATTTGAGCCTGAAGAATCTCTAGAGGATGCACCTCGTCCTGGGCTGAACTGTCCAGTGGTGTCCTCACCTGTTCCATGCAAGGCGTGTCAGGATAGCCACTCCTATTGTCCGAACTGCACTTCAGGCTGGTTCTGTTGGTCCTAACATCCTCACTGCCGTAGTTAGGGCTAGCATCATCTAGATAATCCATACAGGGTGAAACACCATCAGACTTGCCCATGCTTTGAATTCCACTATCCACTGAGGTTGTAAGGTCAGGTTTTCCGAACGAAGGGGAGACAAGGACGCTTTCAGGTGTTCTGCCTCGGCCTTCAGCACCCATGCCCAAAGATGCTGGTTGCTGGCCTGGACTAACCACAGGGTTGTTACTGCATGATGGGGAGAAATTTCCTGGACTTATATGTCCACTGTCCCGTCTTCTCTTCCCTCTCCCGCGGCCGTTGCCGATTGCTCCTTTGCCTTCGTTCCCAGAATCCACAGTGTTGTCTGGGGAGAGGGTGGCAGCTTCCCTTTTCGCCATCTGGCCCAGAGCACTTTGACCCGCTGCTGCATTGTTGTTATTCCCAGAGCAAGGCGTCTGACTATTCTGAGAAGCACTGCTCTGGAAATACTCTGCTCCTGGGCCACAAGCCCCAACACTGCCACTGCTATTTATGTCCTTCTCCACCTGACCTGGTTTGCGTTTGGCCTCATTTTGGCTCTTCTTATTAAAAGTCACATTGAGGTTTGGGGCCCCCAGACTGGCAATCATATTCTGGCAGGCAGTGGAGAGAGCCGCCAGACAGCTTTGGCCAAACACACTGTCTTTTGTACTTGCTTTGTTTAAATTCCCCAAAGAGAGGGCCCCAAGCTTATTGACTGACAGGTGCTGGCTGGAGATGTACTCAGGATGGGAGGGATAGTTCCCTGGTGAGGAGTTGAAACCGGGAGGATTGCTTTGAGGGGTTCCCTGTTGATTTGGGCCCCCAGGAGGGAAACTGTGCTGACGTCTTATAGCGGCTCCTCCAAATTCACCCTGTCTCCTGTTCATGGGTGCGTTTGGCTGCATTGTTCCATCATCAGATGTCTGTACCTGCAAAGGATTGTTCATGCTATTTTCAAACTGATTTTGTGGCCCTGGTGAATTTAAAGACTGCATCTGTACAGTTGTGACCCCTGATCGAAAAATATCATGTCCATTTTGTGATTGCTCCATTCCATGAATGTTAGTTTCCCTACATTGCTGATGTGGGTCAGAAAACCAGGAGTTTTCGTGAGGTAGGTGGTGGTTCTGAGTATCAAAGTTTCCGTGAAAATTATTTTTCTTGTCAAAATTCAAATGAGACATGCCACCAATCGGTCCTCTGTGGACCATGCCATTCTGTGTAACATCCCCATGCTGACTTATAGGCTGCAGGTCTGTTTGCCTCATTCTCTGTTGCTGGTTTCTAGATGCCATTTGTTTGATCATCATGGCTGCATTTTGCTGGCGAGCCAGTGGCTGCTGTTGATGTGAGCCACAGCTCAGCGGTGGGGGGCCTGATTGAAAACCATCCGTCACGTGAGTTGTGAATTCCCCCATGGGAGTAGGGAAGGCAGAGGGGGAGAGGTGGTTCTCAAGGCCTGGGCGATTATGTAAGCCACTTCTCAGGGGGCGACAGTTCTCCCCAGCAGAGCCATTTGGGGCATCAAACCGTGGCCTCTTGGCCATATTTAAATAGGGGAAAGAGTTGAGATGCTGCTGATGGGGTGGCTGAGGTCCAAATTGGGGATTAAACATGGGCTCCCCAAACGGATGCATGTTGTGGTTATTTAATCTGTGTATGGGATGATCCAACTGGCCATGCTGACCATGGAGCACAACGTTATTGTTTTGCATGTCCGGACTATTTGGAACAAACTCTGGCGTGTGGTACAACCGGGGAAGGACAGGGGAGCCAGGGTTCTGTCTAGCCATGGGTCCTGCTCTCTGTTGGGCCATGAGGTGATGTCTAGGACTGACCCCTGGTTCCAATTTCCCCCTGTTCCCAAACCTCTCTGAATAAGTGTTTTGCTGAGGTAGTTGCTGATCGACTTTAGAACCGCCAATCATAGGAGCTCGTGAGCCGCTTTGATTGAAGGTTGGGAAATTACCTCCGACAATCTGGTTCCCTGCTTCACAATAGGACAATTTGGGTTCAGTGGAGTCAGGAGTAGAAAATCCGGCCATATCAAAATGTCCAGAGATAGGATCGCATGGGTAACAGTATTGAGACCCCGCTACCCTTCCCTGTGGGAAAAGTCTATAGTGCTCCAGTCTATTGCTTTCGGGAGAGGAGGATGGGAGACCATGGAAGGACGCGGCCCGATTGGGCGACTGGTCTAGAGGCAAACACGGGGCCGGAACGGCGTGATTACCGTTAGGATGGCCGTGGAGCTGATAATCAGGCATGCTGGCTAGCCGCTGCTGCTGCTGCTGCGAGAGGCATTCTCGCGTCTGAGCTTCTGTGAAATGATTGAATTCTGTCTCGAACATGTGCTGGTGGCCTGTGTTGCTGCCACTGAAGCCAACGTGTCTGTCCCCATGCAGGCAGGAGGTGACCCCATCCTGGTAGGGGTGTGAAGGCTGGTCAGGATTAAGCTGTTGGTTGTTGAAAGGCAGCGGCATATGGAGCTGATGCTGCTGCTGTAGTCCGATATTGAGCATATCTCCATGGCTGTGAGGCTGGAATCCATACTGCTCTCTACCCGACGTGAAGCCGATACCCTGCATGGGGGGTTCGTTCAAAGGGCCCAATACTGGCTCTACACCTACTGATGGTGCTTTCATGTCAAATCCAGAACTGTTATAGTTAGTGTTCATTGTTACTGTGCACAAGGCTTGTGCAATTACTGTTCATAAAGCCCACAATCAGCACACATAATACAAAAAAAAAAATCAATGGAAATAATCCAAAATGATCACTAATCCCATTTTCTGTATTCCAAAATGTTCACTTTTTTTTTTATTAATTTCTTCTTTTCCAACCAGGTCCATGCTGTTAACAGGTAAAAAGAAAAAAAATAATAATAAGTCACTAGTCAAATGATCTGAGAAGCAATGGCTGGGGTATAAAATAGTTTTAAAATATGAATGTCAAATCGTTGTTTGAGCATACAGTGTATATATATTTATAATAATTCTAGATCATTATTTATGATATGGTGTAAAGGAACTAGATGTGAAATTAGTTGGAAGTACCTCCGGTGCCCCAAACAGAGGGCAGGCGCCGTAAAATCGACGTAGCGAGAAAAACTTTGGTCCTTTTGTTGAGGAAGAGGACACACACACGAGCTTAAAGATAAAAGCCTGAAAAACGCACATGTTCAGAAGAGCTTCACTAACGGGACTTCGCGGGGAATAAGGCTGCAGGCAGCGGCAGTGAAACCAGCGCAGCGCGGAGCGGCACACGACCCATCCTCAGGCTCCCAAACGCGCAGAAGCCGAGCAGAGATGTTGCGAAATGTGGAAGAGCTTGTTTACTCCGCCATCTTTGTCATTTTTGCGTCTGCACGAAGATAAACTTGTCTCATTGTGGAGTCGAGGAACAGTCCGTGCGCGCGCGGCTCTCGCCTGCAGGCTGAATGTCCGGAACACGGCGGTTTGTCACCGGATTCCCGGTAACGGAGCGCGGCGAGGTGGACGCTCAAGTCCCGGTTACTCGCGTGTTAGAGCGGCGGCTCGCTCGGTTTAAAACCCGCAAGGGTCTTGATGGACGCACCGTTCATCTTTATGTTGTCCCGATTTTCTTTATGTGTTTACCTCTACAGTCGGCAACAAGTTTGACATTCCCTCATCTATCCCAGCGCTGCGTGATCACCAATACGGACGCGGCGTCCGTGCGCATGGGGCGGGGTTTGTGTCAAGCCCCGCCCACACGGATGCAAAGGAAAACCAGTGTATAATCTGAACTGGAGGCGAAGGGAATGCATGGGTGAGATTGTCTACTTGTAAATACCCCCAGTGTATCGATTTTATATATATTATATAAATATATAAAAGGTATTAATATACACGCACAGATTACGTCTCATGTCATGGCGTTGCTAAACTTTATGCAAAGCTTTGAAATGAAGAAATAAATGGGAAGCTGTGCATAATATATGCGTCATTCCCATAAATAAACAGTACAATTTAATGTGATATACGATAATGCAGAATATTATGTATTGCACTATATTTCTTAAAAGTTCATATTTAAAACTGCTAGAAAACGCAATGTGCATGAGGATGTCTGCTAAAGCCACACAGCGCCATCTAGTGGACACACACCCCTCCACGTCAACTCGTGTAGCAAAGCACGTCAAGAAAAAAAAAGATGTCAAGACTGAGAAAAGAGACTTGAGAAATTTATTACATATTCAGTTCCATTCAGCTCCATTATCTAGACCTTTTTGTCCAATTAAAAAAAATAAAAATAATTTAAAAATGTAATTATACATTCACTGATCTTTCCCCTGAAATTCAACTGACCACAAAACTAAATTACAGAGCTTCCTCAAATTCTCCGTTATGATCACATGATTACAGTATATCTGATTTATACATCATCCTTATGTTCAAAACCCTCGTTTCCTCCCTACCACTAGAGTGTGTTCAGTGTATAAAAGTGAACAAAAGAGTTTGTGAGAAACTCTAACAGTATGATAGTACTCCGGCCTCTCCACAAGTCTCATGTAAAGCTTGACTAAAACACATACAGTGCACTGATCAATCAATCCGGATTTAGAGGAATTTCCTCATGGCTTCCACTGTGATGCGCAATGAAACAAGTAAACAAAGCCCTACGAGAGAAGTTTCTGCATTCAAACTAAACTTTTGATAGCACTGAGGCTGGCATTCACCTAGTGACTGAACCCGAAAAAGATGCTGCCAACTCCAGCAATTCATTCAAATTTCATAACAGTGTAAACATGTCAGGTTACTCTATAAAAAAAAAAAAATTAGAAGAAGAAAAAAAAAACACAGATCTAATGATTATGTCAAAAAGATTCATTTCAAATTGAACACGTCCCGTCAATAAATGTCTCGTTATATATCAATAGGAGGAGAAGTGAGAAGCTTGGGAGGGTTACAGAACATCAGGTACACCTTTCCTGTGGCCGATCACTCAGACTACAAAATATAAAAAGTATTCTACGCTTAAAAATCTTGTACAGCTTTGTGTCTCTCTCCCTCACCTCCCCGTGAACATAATGAAATAATGTAATATCACCAATCTCTTAAAGTCTCTATGATAGAAAACTGTACACATACTATTTAAAGCACATTGTAGAGGAAACGTCAAAAAAGCCCTGTATATGTATAGCAGGTTCGGTCTCTTGCGTGACCAGTGCAAGAAAGCTAACCACTGGGGTTTTTGTTTTGGTTTTTTTGCTACGCTGGCTAATGCGATTTAAGACACCAGACTGAAAGCGGACATGAGAGGGGTCACACAGAAGGCCTGTTTCAGGTAGGGTCTTATATATATATAAAAATTTGAAGCATACATGCATGAAGCTTCGAAGCAGTTTTTCTTTATTTTTAGGAGCTCTAAAAAAATCTTGACTCTTGATCTTGGAGGATTAGCATTTCAGCCAGCACTAATAAATTCATGGACATTCAAGATCTAGCAGCAAACCACTATCTCTAAGAGCTCTAGAAAAAGCAGCAGTAATTGCACTGGTAGTTAGTCTGAATCGTTGAAAGGAATCAACGCTCCAATAAACGGCCTGAATCTACACTCCGTTCAGTGCTGAGGACGGAGGCCCCTTTGAGGACAGGAAGATCTCCAGAAGGAGGGGGGGAAGGGATACGAAACAAAACAAAAAACACCTGCTCCGTCATGGCATAGCTAAACTCATGCAAAGCCACTAACCAAAGAGGTTATATGGTCTGTGTGTGCTTCACCCAATGTGACAGAATGATTGATGGCAAATTGTGTGCGTGTGTGAGCGTGCGCTTGCTTTTCTAGCTGCAGATTACTCCCTTCATGCAACAGCATAATATTTTCTAGAACAAACAAAAAACAACAAAGACAAAGCTATTATAGTCCACTAAATAACAGGCTAAAATATAACCATGATTATTACTAATAATGAAAAAATAAAAACACCTCAACCCACTGACAAGTGCTTAATCTGAGAAGAGAAAAATGTGAGGGCGAAAAAAAAAAAAAAGTTTAAATGGCAAGACAACAGCAAGAAAAAAAAAACCCTCGAGACCTACATTTAACACTGGGATATTACCATATCAAACAGTTAAAATTGGTCCAACTCCTTTAAACTCTGCTGCAGGAATATCACTAAACCGTAGTTATTTCTAAAATAATCCAATAAATTTTCAGTACCAAAGCACAAGTTCTACCATTCTCCAATAAAGTAATTATAGGCAAGTAGATTATAGGTGTGAGAGTCTCTGTGTCAGTGTGAGGCTGTTTGGTGTGCTGAGTAAGATGCTGACAAGGCTACAGTACTACTGATCGTTTAGGATGCTCCCATCGCTCTGGTGGAGGACTCGAACACGCCACAGGCCATCGTCGCTTGTGTGTCGCATCGTCATTCCTTCATCAGTAAATTGCAGCAGGATTCTTTAGTTTTGCCTCATTGTTCATGAGCAGCACTGGTGCCTCGTACCTGACCGGTTTTACGAAGCTGAAAGAGACGAGGGAGGGGGGGAGGGGGAAGGTGAAAAATGTGAAGGGCAAAGAGCAAGCCTATTTTGAGCAGCACTGATATTTGGAGCTGTTGTACATTTTGGGACACATATGCTATACATTCCATCATTTGGCACCTGTATGAGTTAATGTGCCAACAGTGAGCTGAACAGATCTTCTCACACACCTACCTCAGCATTGCATCTGTAAGACCAGAAGTGGTTTCAAAGAGAATGAAATGTACACAGTACACTCACACAGACCACTGAAGATAAACATTTCATATTTTGCAAATTAAAAAAGAAAAAAATTTAGTAATGGATGATTAGTAACAGACACCAGACGAACTTCGTAAGCACTGGAGCAAAGAAAGCTGAAAAGGGGACAGTGAACAGCTGAAAAGAGGAAGGAGGAACAACAGATCAAATATGAAGCCAGTGTAACGTACCCAAGCATTCAACTCCTTCCTAAGAAATAGAGCGTTTGTTAGTACAGTGAGCCTGTAGACAGAAAATTATGGCACTGCCAGAGCGGAGCATTGTCTCTCCATACTGAATGTGAGATTTATATATACATATAAAAATAATAATAAAAAAAAGACGTGGTTGAGGAAAAAGGTTGAGTCACAAAATCTCAAAAGGAAGAAGACTGAGAGCTAGGAAGACAATGATTGTTAGTTTACTTGCTTGGCACCATGTACAAGCAGTCTGAGGATTGTAGAGGAGTGACTGCCTCCATTGTGGTTCACAAGGCTAAAGTAAGAACATAAACTTGTAACTCAATGGTTGTCAATTACTATTTGTAAAGTACTATTTGTTCGCCCAAATTTTCCCTGCTCCAATAAAGCTTTCTGAAGTTTTCTCAGCTCCTGAGGTCTTGAATAGCTGGATCAGTCATGTTCTGCTATTGAAAACATTAAACTGTGATCCGCAGGACTAACAACTTGTGCTCTCTCATAACGATCCCTGATCCAATTTTTTCCCTGATCTTTTTGAAGTTATGATCAGTAGATGAGCTCAGACCTCTGTTTCTGATTTTTCCTGTTGGGTGGTGCAGGTTCTCTTGGCCTTGGCAAACACTCCAACACGTCTGGCGGCCTTAAGCACTCTCTAGGGAATAATCACTGCTTTGACTAATCTTTAAACATGACAGAGGCTTTTCATGACACCCCTTCTTGTAAGCTGGTGTCTTGATGTATTCCTAATTTCTGCTGGTGGTAAACCTAAATGGAGACAGTGCTTGGAAATGAGTGAAATCATTAAAGAAGGAGTGATTGCAAGCGATGAGCACGCAAAACACGGACGCCACGAGTCCTGGCAAACTTACGGATCTCGTTCCACCTGTATGCCTATCAGATGGCCAACCCCTAATCTTCAGCTGCAGTTGTGCCTCTTACTTTGCCTTTATGGCGCATCTACATACAAAACAGAAGCTCGTTAGCACACACAAAACAGTGACGTCGCTTTAACACTCCTGGTTGGTTTAAAGAGGAAAGGGTTACAGAAAGGGGAGGACATCATCATCATCATTAACATCAAACTCTCAAATAGGCTTTGGAAAAGCAGCACTTGGAAGATCTTGGGTCTGGGAGACAAAGCCAAACTAAACTATCAGATTAAATATTAGGCAAAATCAGCACAGTTTAAACTTGGCAGAGGTATAGTAGCAGAGAAACAAATTGTTCAATGCTAGGGCTTAGTACCTCGGCTCCAACTCCATCATATTTGCCACGTTCACAGGAGGGGGAAAAAACGTCCATTTTTAAAACTTAAATAATAACAGAATGGGACTAATGAGACTGAAAGTTGACCATCTGAGAATCAATATTACCTATTAATTTTGGCAAACTACTGCTTAGAGTTCAAGTAATACCAGACTACGCCTTGGGCCTTTGGAAGAGAGAGTATTGATCAATAGTTCCCAAGGAGTGGAAAAGTCTGTGGTTTTCCTTGGCTCTGTGCTGAAAATGATCACAGAGTGCGTCAGGCTTTGGAGGGGCCGCACGGCTGGATTGCATTTCTAACAGGCTGACAGGAAGAAGCTGGGCCAATTACCAGCCTTCTTTGTGCTGGGTTACGTTCAACAAAAACATACACTGAAAATAGTGAATATTATAGAGTGGCCAGTGGCAACCAGAAGAAGAAAACAATACTGAGCAGATCTGCAAGTCCTTTAAAGTGCCAAAGTGTGCGTTTCTCATTAAGTTAAGACCTGATGTGAAAACATGGACGTGTTAATGATTAAACACACAGTATCATATACCTGATTGGTAATTTAGCAGAATTCAAAACTAGGGCTGAATAACAACTGGAAACAGATTAACAACAAAACTCATGAATTTGATTAAAAACAAAAACACCCCCCCCCCCCCCAATATTCTAAAGTCATAGCTAAGATTGTGTATTGAAAATGCAATATAATTATTAAGCACGGTGTTACTAGACAAAGCACAAACTGCATGAGATTTAACTGCTCCTGGACAGCAACACGTTTTACATTTACAACAACAAAGACTGAAGTAGCCACCTTAACCACATGCTACATGTACCATCAGGCCCCAATCAGCAGCCGAGTCAGGCCACCCTAGGACTGCTTGAACTTATTAGCAGTGGTTGCAGTTGACAGAGGTTTGTTGATGTAGTAATCAGCTGTAGTCATTCCGCACTTGGAGCAACAATGTGGAGGTCACCCACATAAATGCCTGCACTCACGTAATGTAATGGTGCACTATTAAGACACCAAATAATACTACCGTTAAACCCGTTTCAGTGCTTTTTAAATGTGAAAATACTGTTCTGGAAACAGGTCTGACCTCCTCTAGCTCCTTCTGTGTCTCGGCTTCCATCCGCCGGATATCCTCCATGGTGAGCTCCACCCACCTGTCGATCCAGCAGAAAAGCTGCCGGTGGAAGTTGGTGAAGATCCTTTTCTCTTGCTGCAGAGAGAAGAGCAGAAAAAAGTCAATTCCGTTCATTCAAAATCAACACGACACAGCTACAGCGTGTTGAACATTCTCAAGGACTGCAACGATAAACAAGCTACGGCTTAAACGACACAGGAACCTCGGAGTACCTTTGCTGAAGTGCACATAGAGAACATCATACAACACTTCAGAAGACCCTGCTTTTGAGCAGACTAGAAAAAACAAAATTTCAAAAAGAGAATGAGTGAATGCTCATATTTACTTTGTGGATGAACTGCTCTATTTTGCTTTGAAGGCCCCACCACTTGAACTTGACGGTGACGAGTTTGTATGCACACATTCGTGGAGTGTCCGTCTTTGCACTGAGCTCTGCCTGTTAAAAAAAATCAATCAAATTATCCAGCACATAAATGGAGGTCAGAAGTCCTACAATCTAAACAGCACCGTGAAACAGTCAGACCTAAACTGGATGATATGATGGCAATGTATTAAAGAACTAATTTAGACCCAAGAAAGTTGTGTCCCATTGAGTTTCGAGTGGCACTGACACCCACCCACCCACCCACTAAAATGAGTGTCTCCTTCACAACCTGTTAGCAGCCTTTAAAAACATTTAAGTAGCACGGCATTGTGTCATATCACACACTCCTATGGACACATGCACTCACCCGGCACTTTAATAGGAACTTCTGCACACCTGCTTATTTGTTCAATTATCCAGTCAGCCAATCATGTGGCAGCAGCACAATGTATAAAATAATGCAGGTTAAGGGCTTTAGTTAATGTTCACATTAAACATCAGAATAGGGGGGGGGAATGTGACCCTTTGACTGTAGCAGGCTGGTTTGGGTATTTCTGAAACTGCTGATCTCCTGGGATCTCCTGTGTTATGAGTTACCATAGTCTTCCTGTCAGCTCAGACAGGTCTGGCCATTGTCCTCTGAACTCTCTCAGCAACAAGCCGTTTCCGCCTGCAGAACCGCTGTTCAATTTGTGTTTTTCACACAATTCTGGTAAAGTCTAAAGGCGGTTGCGAGTGAAAATTCCAGTTCAGCAGTTTCTGAAATACTCAAGCCGGTCCCATATGGCCCCAACAACAATATCATGGTCAGCATCACCGAGATCACGTTATCCCCATTATGATGGGGTTTATTTCACACATTGTGCTGTTGCCCTCAGATTGATGAATTTCATGAATTTATAGGTGTGCAGGTGTTTCTATTAAAGTGAGCAGTTACTATGCATCATCTTTGAAATAAACACACTGTGAAAGTGACTGGAAACAAAAACAAAACAAATATAAAACAGTAGCAGTTTTCACACCTTCCAGTTTGGGCCTAGTGGACCTCGCCCGGTCTTCTCCGAGTGAAAGAGTGCGGGGTCTTCGTCCGGTTTATAGTCCTGCAGGACACACCACCGCATTATTTTCTCACATGTGTAAACTTTGATCTGAGATCTAAGCATAGTAACATTTCTTTTTCATTTTTTATAATAATACAAAAAAAAGCAATAAAGTAGAGATTCGCCATATCAGAGAGTAGACATATTCGGATTTTCATCTACTCTTAACAAACATACTCGGTCACACACACTGCCTTTTAATCTCCAAGACCTGTACACCGAATACCTTGCACAGATGGCAACTAGGATTAACCCTGCCCCAAAACTGATCCACTTAAATCATTAACGATAGAAAGCAAGAATATACCGCAATCCTCCGAGCTCTAGTCACCCCTTTACTCAAAAATAATTTTTAAAAAAAAGGTCATTTAGGAAGCAGGAACACAATGAACCAAATGGTGGTAGCACCAAAAGAAAATTAATACACTTTTCCATTTAGCCCACATGTAGCCAAGCAGACAATGTATGTTTTGTGTCTTCGGTTTTCACCAATGCTACTGTATTTAAAATCACCAGCATGGCTGTGGGACATTATTTACAAACTAGATTAGAGAGTTCTGAGGCAGATATTTCACGTTTGTAGGCATATATATTTACAAAAAAGGATTTTGTCCATGATGTGCATACTTCCTTTACTTACTCGCTGAATCAGCTCCACAGCTCCAGTGCAAAACTAAAGAAGCAATCATTAAACTCAAACATGTCTTGGCTGAATGACAACAACTGGGGTGAAGAGAAAACCAAGTTTGAATTTTTGCCAAAACATTTCTTTAGCCTCTAGACTTTCTTTGGAGCAGGACCAATTTCCCAATAACAGTCAATTCCTTGCTACTGGTTTAATAAGCAAGGTTAACTTTACAGAAATGGGTAAAAAGCATCAGAGTTTGTTTATGCCTGCTGTACGTTGTATCGTATCGGTTTATGTCAGAATTAAAAAAATAATCACAGCAACTACTGGGTGAAACCGGTAGAGCCTGAACTAGTCTATTATCTACAAAATAATACACATTTAACAAATGACTAATAATAAGTGATCATTATTGAATATTTGGGGACTCACTCCAGACTCCACTTGTGATTTATCTGCTATGTCGATGTGCACGACCTCAACTGTCTTCCACGTCTCCGGGTCCAACGCGTGTACCTAGTTAGAGAACATGAACACAGTCAGGTAATGATAATTAAGAAATCAGTTCAGGGTTTAAAAAAAAAACCCAAAAACAAAAACAAAAACAAAAACAAAAAAACCCCACCAGACTGAATAAAAGGAATAATACTGCAGCAGTTGGTGTGTTTTGAAGTGTGTGTCATCACTTACATTTTCCGTGAAGCCCATATCTGGTTTGTGCCATGTCTCAATTTTGATCATAAAGTCATCTTTCATGTATTCATTCTGCAAAAGCAGGGGTTACAGTAAGATGTAATCTAAGTAACTACACCTTTCAATTCAAACTGAATACAAACTGCAAGTGAATCTAAAAGAAGTCATTGACGCCAGACTGTAAAATTTAACACTACTCACCGTCACAACTGAAGCCAATGATGCAGCAAGCAGGAAATGTGGCAGAAAGAAATAAAATTAATAAATAAATACAGAAGGGGGGAAAAAAAATAAATAAAAAAATAAGCCAGTCATTAGTTGGACAGTACTTCATAATTCAAAACCAGTCACTGGAAACTACGCTACTGTTATTTAGATCCATAAGCACCAAATTTAAGAGAATATTTGATTCCAGAGGCTCATGACAAATTCTTAAAATAGTAAAATACTAGCTTTAGTACCAAGTGATTAGAGTTTACACAGGTTTGAGAGATTAAAAGGGTGTGTGACTGGGTTGAAGGCAAAACGTACTAGTGCGGCAGTATGGGTAGGCGTTCCAGGCTTTTTCATGGAATACTAGAGCCCCCTCTGGTGCGATCATCTTCACAAAACCAGGCACTTTACTGTGGCAATAAAAAAGAAAGACACAGATTAGAGAACAGCTATCACATCATCATCATTACAACAGTTCCTCTTTTTGTTCCCTGTTTTATGACCGAAGCTGCAGTTTCACAATCATACATCACTGTTTTATAGGATGAATTCCTACTTTGGAAAAAAAAAAAAAACACACACACACACACACTAGAAACTCATTGCAATAATACGCACACATTATATAACAAAAAAGAACGACAAGCCAAGGAGTCCCGAAGTTTTTTTCTTTTTTTATTCCTCTTTCATCCACCAGCAATTGCGATTTTTTTCTTATTTATTAACAAATAACTTTCCACATTATACGCTGTCTTTGTTAAATAACAGATTTTGAATCTGATTGTTTTTAGGCTTAGATTACGTGGTGATGATACAAGCCCTGTGCTGTTACTATAGAAATATAACATATTAGAACGAGTGCATTAATATAAAGTTGTGATTTGTCTTGCATCCAGAACTACTGTTAAACTCCAGAATTCAACAGTGCTGTAGTATAAAATAATTTATACACGTAAACCGTGTGAGAAGAGTAATGGTGAGTTACTGCATCACATTAACTCTGTTTTAGCTGATACACTCCCAAGAGTTATTTTAAATTTTTTTATTAAAATAAACAAACAGTTCGCCAACCTTTTTAAGTGGTAGATCTTGTGCGTGTATTGTCCTTTTTCCCCCTCTTTTTCATACGGTTCATTTTTCAGCACTTCGATGCCCTCTCCACCACCAGTCTCGTTTTTGCTGGCCTCAGCCACGGAGAAAAGCTGGCCCACTTGGTACTGTGTGGTCAGGTGAAGAAAAAAAAAGACAACACAATTACAAGCCTATTAACATGGAATTCTCCTATCATTTGCAACCATCAAGTCTTTCAACCATCAGACCATCAAGGAAATCTGTGGTCAAAAGAAACAAACAAATAGACTGACATTCAAATACAGACTAAAGGCTACAAGTACGGGCAACGATCAGGCTGCAATACAAATAGATCGATTAAACCTGCATGTCGTTTACTGCTCGTTTCATTCAGCCGAGTAAAAATCAGTGCACTTAAGTATGTAACTGTAACTGTCGCCTCTCACATAAAATCCACGTGTAAGGTACAAGGTAAAGGCTTTGGGGCTGTAAGAGACAAAAAAATGAACATAATTGTGTATTTAATGGGTCTATCCTAATTAAGAACAGGGGCCTGCACTTTCATACAAGTCTCTGTATTGTTTGACAGTGTGGTGTGATAGCACACAGGCTATGGTACAGAAAGCCGGCTTTTTTTACATTCTGTGATTTGGAGATACAATAGTACCCTTGTCAATACCAAATCATAGTGAAGCCAGAGAAATGGACAGCTGCTTTGGGGTAAACAAGAGATTCATTTAGATGTAGTACAAAGCATATTGGCCAGATTACATTATAAACCAGGCTCTTTTGAACCGGTCTCATCTTACACAAAGACTGGTACAAAGTGCTACTTCAGTCATGGCAACTGTTAGCAAATTAGCACAGCAGTAAACAGTAGGGAAACACAATTGTAGCTGAATGTTTATGCTGCGAAATCTGTAATCCATTAAGCTCAGCCCTCAAGCGTTCCACTCGGAGCATGTAGATGTAAATCCTGCGCATGGCCGACATGTGGCCACGGGGCGTCTAATACCAGCTTTTCTCCACCGCACACAAGTGAACTTGTGTTAAATGTAACCTGCGGTACACACACACACACACACACACACACACACACTGGGACCTGTGAGTGATCTGATGAAGTGCTAGTTTTGGTGATTCTTTCACATTTTGCTCGATTTTTTTTCCCCCTAGAAAAAGTTCCAGCAAATTTACAGTTAAGTGCATTGTTGTATATTTGAATGAAATTTTTAACACTTCAAATACACGGGGTCCCAAAAGTCTTCATATATAGGGGACTATTTATGTCAAGAGCACGTCAGTCGTGTCTTCGTCAACAGATGTTAGTCGGTCCGCAACACTTCCAGTCTTTCTAAATTAGTTAATAAGTTTGGTGACAGTGACGTGCTCGCTGTGTTTCCTGTTAAAATCCATCGCAACCTTGCGAAAGATTCCCGATCCGACCGTGAAAACGATTTTAGTATGTTCTTCTTATGTCCAAGGCATTCTTAAAGGCTATCCAAAAAAATTGTATAAGTATGCAAACTTTAAAAGACATTTTGCTAAACAAAAGGGGGTTTTTCGGTATGACAGAAGACTTAGGAAACACTGCAGTTACTGCAGGACTGTGCAAAAAAAAAAAAAACCACCACCACCACAGGAAATGTAACGTGAAGGCTTTTTGGTTTTAAACTGTTACATCATCATTATCAGTCTCTTTTGACATTACTGGGGATAAGAAAATGTCAAATTAGAGATAAGAAGGGGAACACTCACCTCTTCTACCGAGCATGGCAAGACCACACGGCTGTGCAATAAAACACAGAGAACAGAATGAGAAATACACACACAGTTACAGTATCAGTTCAAATGACAAGGTTCAAGTCATCAATCACGGTCATATTAAACATGACAACACAGGTTTCCCCAAACCCGGTCCTGGAAAAACTCATCGGAGTGTTTTTAATTCTTGTCTAATACACACGATTTAACTATCCAGCTCATTAAACATATTAATGTTATAAAGGTTATAATGGGTGTGTTAGAACAGCGAATACACTCAAATGTGCAAGAAAAAGGGCTCTACAGGACCAGATTTTGGAGCCTGTGGGATAATTCTGGGCTTTAAATTTTTTTTAAAAATAATAAATAAAAAACTTTCAAACTTGACATGAATTTGAAGCAACTAGTAAATAAAGAGCTGCGTCATTTAATCCTAAACCCATCTTGTGTGACGACGGTGAAGAAAGAGCTCGTCTCACACACGCACGGAATCCCGAGCCCGGCCGAACGCGTGGCTTTCTGATCGCAAAGCTCGAATGCTGATTATTTATTTTACGAATAATCAAAATCCAGACCACAGGCCACGTCAACGCTGTACAAGCTCAAAACCACAGCATGCAAACTGCAACGTTCCAGGAAACTTCAGAGCGAGCGAGCGAGACACTGGTCCAACACAAAGAGGTGTAGGAGTAGAGTAGAACTTTGGAGGAAAAAATGAAAAAAAGTCAAATAAATGTAGATTGAAATACGGCCATGAAATATAGAGCTGAGCCGGATTAATTATTTTATTATGTTTTTTTTTTTTTTAATGCCACATGCTGGAAAACTTTCTGCAACCAGCATATGGGCTAACCTTGAACACACCCTCTTCCTTTACACTGACTTTCATAATCAAATCAATGAAGGAAGCTCATACTGAACATCCACGACACACTTTATACTGTATGACTTTATAGCAAAAGAGGAATGATTTATAACCCCACTAGAAGAGGATGTGTTCCCTTTTGGGTCTGGTTCCTCTTAAAGTTTCTTCTTCATGGCGTCTCAGGGAGGGGTTTTTGTTGGGGCTGTTTTTTTTTGTTTTCCGCTGTCGCCACTCAGTTTGGGATCTAAATGTACATCTGGATTTCTGTCAAGCTGCAGTGTGTTAAAAGCGTTTAATAAATAAAAAATCAGTTCACGGTTTTGCTAAGAGGAATGGCGAACTCTCCCTGGGGGACTGAAGTGAATATAATTAGCTTAAGTGTGCACACCATGTAAATCTACAGGGAAATGCTGGAGGCGATGCTTGCGTCACGTTTTCTTAGTAGCCCGAACAAACTGCTAATAAATGACTAGCTTAGCCCTGACGATAAAACGGGGAAAAAACACCAATAACTCACGAGAAGTTGTTTATTCCCTACCTAATGATTTGAATGGTAGCTCAGAATCAGTTAAACCGCTAGTTTCGTTTTCGCGGCTTCACAAGCAGACTGACTGACAGACAGCGCGACTGGACAAAAAAAAAAAGTTATAAAAAGCCGCATTTCTCGTGGAACTCAATGTCTGCCGCGACGTTTTATTTATATATATATGCTTTCTAAGCTCTCACAGCGTACGGCTTCACGAGTCCAAGCTGGAAAGCTCGGCTAAAATGAGCTTTCTCTCTCTCCCCCTCTCCCTTCGGCTTCCTTCCTCACTGACAGAATTAGCATGCTAGCAAGGGTTAGGATGCTAATGCGGCTAAGCTGGGCCTTAAACAAGCCGGTATCCACCTTCACCACCCGAGGCAACCCTCTCAAACAAGCGACACCAAAAAACAAACAAGAGCATATATATAAATATATATTA
This sequence comes from Ictalurus furcatus, assembly GCF_023375685.1. Taxonomy (NCBI): domain Eukaryota; kingdom Metazoa; phylum Chordata; class Actinopteri; order Siluriformes; family Ictaluridae; genus Ictalurus; species Ictalurus furcatus. The sequence goes on from NC_071270.1 coordinate 6,602,010, forward strand.
TATATGAAGAAAAAAAAAAAACGAGCACATGTTACATCTCATGTACACCACATTGAATGAAAGGCAGCGCGCGCGCCCCAAACGAGAGCAACTTAGTTAGAACTATAACACTTCAACTCACTACTCCTTGATGATCACCATCTTCTCGCCACCCGTCTGCGCATGCGCCAGGAAGTGTACGTCACCTTTCAGAGCAACAGGCTTCGCTCCGCCTCCCGCATCTTGTGATTGGCTGATCTTCAGCACCTTCCAGGTCAGTGTAAAAATCTTTAATGGATCACAAAAGCACGCTGATGTGAACCGCTCATGGGAAAATAAAAGGCCAAGTTTGAACCTGAACACGTCCTGAGGTTTTCCCAGGAGATAAAGAAGCATGTGGAAGTTATGCAAAAGGAGATCGTGTTAAATGAGCTAAGCCTTCATTCATTCATTCATTTCTAGTCAAAAACAACTTGATGTGTGGAACTGGGTTGTTGAAATCTGGATTCTGATTGGTCATAAGTTGTTGATTAATTTTCTACAACAGCAGCGCAGATAATAGTTTGGCCGCAAGGCAAATCACCGGTTTATATTAATACACTTGTTCAAACATGTTATCACTTCTATAGTAACGACTTGGAATGTGGATGTGGATTATATCCATCCATTTACTGTACCGCTGATCATACACAGGGTCGCAGGGAGCCTGGAGCTTACAGTATCCCAGGGGACTCAGGGCACAAGGCAGGGGACATCTTGAACAACCTGCAGGGCACAATCACGCGCACACTCACACATCACGGACAATTTAGAGATGCCACTCAACCTACAATGCACGCATTTGGACTGGGGTAGGAAACCAGTGTACTTGGAGGAAACCCCCTGAAACAGGGAGAGAGCATGCAAACTCCACATCACGCATGGCAGAGGCAGGAATTGAACTCGCAACCCCTGAGGTGTCAGGCAAACCTGCTAACCATTAAGCCTCTGTGTCCCCATAAACATAAAATAAATGTTATGGAATTTGTACTTGTTTATGACTGCTATAATGCACATAATAAACAGAACTAACTTGCTTCATGAACATGACACAAATTAAATGTAACTATAAATTAATACAAAGTTTTACAATCTTCAACCGTCCAGTTTTGGAAAGTCTGTGCCCACCGTAGCCTCAGATTCCTGGATTTGGCTGACAGCAGTTGAACCTGTTGTGGTCTTCTCCTGTTGTAGCCCATCTGCATCAAGATTCAACGTGCTGTGTGTTCTGAGATGCTTTTCTGCTCACATTGGTTGTAAAGACTCATTGAGTTATTACAGCTGACCTCTCTGACCTATCTTATCAACAAGGCATTTCCACCAGCAGAACTGTTCTTTACTGGATGTTTTTTTTTTTGTCGTTTTTCTTCTTACAATTTTGTATAAACTCTAGAGAATCTTGTGTATGAAAATCCCAGGAGATCAATAGTTTCTGAAATACTTAAACCAGCTCATCTGGCAACTGAAGCTCTTGACCCGTAACTACATGATTTTATGCATTGGCTGATTGGATTGGCAGGTGTATAGATATTCGTATTAAAGTGGCCAGAGAGTGTAATTATCTAATACACAAAAGAGGATGCTAGGTGAAGGTAAATTTCTCCTTTAAATGTGGTAAAGGATTGTGCCAGATAAACTAGTACCAGTGCAACACCCACTTCCATCTCAGTGTAACTGATAAGCTGTGAATTATCCATCAACCAAATAATATTACAGTAGGTCAGGGTTGATCCTGTGGTGGTCACAGTGCACACTGATAAACTGCGGGGATTTCTTTTATACCGCCTTTTGACAATATATCTGGTAATGATGCCAAATGGGCATTTGCTTTCTAGTCCAATATGAAGTTGGATATTATTTAGAAAATAGATGGATGGTTTATAAAATATACTAGAACATTTAATACCTTTCTCATTTTAAGAGCATGGGAATAAGCATGAGTAAAAAAAAATGTAGAACTCCAAGCAAATAAATTAAACCCTTTTATTGAGACTTTTTTTTTTTTTTACTGAGAAATGACTGAGATATTTCTGGATGAGAACATATGCAAAATCATTTTTTTTTTTTTTTTGTTAAAAAGACATCGAATCACTGAAGAGCAAGAGAACCCATGCTTTAATACTGACACTCAATTCACATAGATGTCAGGGTCAGATGCATTTTTTCTTTTCACCATTTCAATAAAAATATGAAAATGTTTGTTCATCTTTTTTTTGTGCACATGGTGTGTCTCTTTAATAATATAAAAATGTATAATACTGATTGCAAAACACTTGTTTTAATTTACAAAAAAATAACTGTAATAACAATTACAATCCATAATTATAACAATAACAATAATTATATTAAAAATGAAAACCAAAAAAAATCAAATGAAACAAACCAGTCAAAGCCACGTGGTCCTTCACTAACACAAACAGCAAGCGTCTTTTGTACTAATACCATTTTGGTATAATCTTTTTCTTTTTTTCTGACACGTCAGTTCTCAGGTCAGTCTGCATATATCAATGGTTCTTTTACAGTGTAGGTGGAAGCATAAGGATTATATGCTCTCTGGTCAAGCTGACACAGTGGACAAAATCAGGCTCGTATCTGGGTCATAAGTTTGTGTTATCCTTTCTAGTGTTTCCAACAGAATGGCACGCATCCAAATATTCCACTCTTACCATTTCAGGAAGAAAAAAAATCAAAAGTAGGAGAGAACTTTTAGCATTTAGATGAGGGAAAGAATCTCCCAGGGGAAAGAAATTTATACCCGTTCCCTGTGGGCAGTCTGATGGTATGGGAACCAGGGCTACTCCCTGTGGAAGCCGTGGGAGAGGGGGCAACTCTTTTTGGCTCCATCTTCCGATGACCATTTGGTGGGTTTTTAGAGCTGGGCTCCATCGACTGAAGTCCCATGTCTTGAAGTTCATGGCTGGGCAGGTTGTGACCTTTGCCATGGCGGGGGGACAGATTAAGAAGGCCTAGGACATCCCTTTGGGAGGCACTCAATTTTGCTCCACCATGGAAAGCCCTCATTGGTCCAGACTGCTGCTGTTGAGTGGCACTGGCCCAAAAGGTCTTTAGATTATGAATGGCTTGCACTTTCTCATCGATGGCAGCCAGTTTGAGGCGGTCAAGGTCACCCGGGCTGGAACGTGTGGAGCCAGTGGACGAATAGGACAGGGCGGGGGAGGGGGCGCTGCCTGCAGGTGACTGGTGGCCTGAGCTTGGCGAAATGTGCCCACTGTAAGGTGAGCTGGGGTATTTAAGCTTGAACTGGGCATGAAGGCTGTCTGAGGTGGGTGATGGCTGGCTGCTGTCCTTCAGTGATGTCTCTGACATGGCGGGACTGTTATAACCCGAGCTGATCTTCTGGAGCTTCTGCGATTTGATGCTAGCTCTACTACTGGGTCGACTGAAAGCACTGGTCTCGGAGCAGCGGAAGGCGGAGCCTCCAGTTGGTGTTGGGGCATCACCTGGCCCTGAAACGCTGCCCCTCTGGAGTGTCTCCACGGCCCGCATGTGGCTCTGTGTCTCCTCTAGGATCTTCTGTGCCAGCTCCTGTGGGTCGAGAGGTGCGGCAGGTGCAGGTGGGTGCTCCTCCTGCGATTTTACTGTGCTGTCTGTCTCGGTGCTAGACTGATCTGACTCTCCAGTGTCCGAGTTGCCTGCTTTGCCTGTCTTCTGAAAGGGCGAGTTAGCACTGGGTATCAGGCTAGCGGTCTTCACAGGTGATGTTGGGGTGCTGACGCTGCCTCTGGATGACACGGACGCCACATACCCTCTGCCAGCTCCACCACGGCCAGTGCCACGCTGATGCCCAGCTGGTCGGGGAAGTGTGTCACAATGGGTGCCTAGTGGCTCGCTGCTGATGATGCTGAAGCCTTGGTACTCGTCATCATCGTGCCCACGTGCAGCACCGTGTGGCGAAGAGCGGCTACGTGGAACAGCCGAGTGCCGCTGCGGCGTGAACAGGCTAGCATGGCGTGGACGCTGTCCGGTGGCATCTGATGCTCCATCAGGCCGTGGCAGAAAGCTCATGGATGAGGCAATGGAGCTCAGGCTGTAGACAGAGATGGCATCTGATGCCAGGCTGTCAGGGCATGGAGGGGAGAAGGGAGGATTGGTGTAGCCCACAGGCAGCTGCTGGCACACAGACTGAGCTGAGGCCAGAGACTCCAGGGATGAGGAACTGTCCAGGCTCAGACGCTTGGGAAGCTCAGTGGAGTCTATAAAATAGAAGCAGACATTTCTATTTAGCTGTCTATATGCAATATGCAAACAGTGAGACATGCATGTTTTTTTCTTATCAGAAAGGTAAATAAGAAGATGATGAATCTTACCAAACAGGGCCAGCAGAGACTGCAGGGCAAAGTGCATTGTGCGGCGGTTCGCTTGCTTCCCAGTCTTTAGCACCACCTCCTCTTGACCAACCTCACACAGGTCAAATCCTACAAAAAAAAAAGATGACCGATAGAAAGAGATTTGCGTTTGGGTGGGAAAGATAGTGAGGCTCCAAAGTCCACACTTGGAAGGCACACATGATATGTAATGTAACCTGATAAAGCTACAAACACCATAACTTCACATACTTCAGACAGCATGTTGAGTCTGCTTCAGCACTTACCCAGAGCAGCCAAGAATTCATGACAGCCAGGCAGCCTCCAGAGCTGCACGCTGATGGACACCTGGATAGGGGCCAGTGAGAAATCCTGCTCCTTTTCTCCAGACTGCAGTTGGACCAGTACCTGATGAAGCTGCCGAGAAACATTTGCAATAAACGTACATTCACAAGAGGCCCTTATTAACCTTAACACAAATGATCAGAAAAGACAACACAAATTGAATGCAGAACTAGCTTTATTATTAGGTATGTTTAGAAAAGCAGGTCAATTTAGCTGAGTGCGATTACTGAAAGCACTTACCATTCCCACTACATTTTTAACAGCCTTCAAATGGCATGTTAAGAAAAAGAGAAGAAGACAGGATTTAATGGCATGTGAAGCAAGCATTAGTAACTGCACAATATGCATGCAGGCCTCTGAAAATACTGCTCAAGATGCATATAAACATAAAGTTAGCTTTAAATATTTGAAGCCATGTTGTGGTCTGTTGCAATGCCTCACCCTGCTGATGAGCTGCTCCCCGGTCTCAGAAGCTGTAATGAGTTTACACAGGGCCTGGAGAGCAGGAGGGGGCAGACCTGAGGACACACAGGACGAGAGGGCGTTGTGATGTCTGTCACCCCAGCATCTCTTTCACCACAAAGTATCAGGTGACTGGGATGCAAATATCTAAGCATATTCATATTTCTACTTGCAATCATATTTCTATATTCAGCCAGTGTCTGTCAGTGTTCTCCGTTTATGGACAATACAATAAACATTACAATGACTTTAAATGATTTTCAATTAATAATGAAGCTTCATATGTCCACGATGTAGCAACGATGTAGTCCACTCATGAGACACTCATTCACAAGATGTAAAATGTATACATGTCTAAACAGTGCTTGGAGATTTGTTGTGCATTTTTGTTTTACACGTTTACTTGCCTTATCTTTAGTGTTCTGAATGCTTGTCCATTTTTACAGCATCCTCCCTTTTATTATATATTATATATATATATATAATGTTTTTGATGTATCTATTGAGAATTCAATTATATATATTTTCCTGCTTTATTTCGTAGTTTTTGATGAACCTCATTGCACAAATGTGCTTTAATATATGAGTTTGACTTGACGTGAACAGATCTTGGCACATACCTAGTAATTTAAATGAATTAACACGATTTAAAAAAACATGCCTTATAATGTAAATGGATAAATCATCAGGAAAAAGCTGTTGCTCGTGAAAGCCTTTTTTTAATGGGAAGTCGGAGCAAGCTCCACAAGTCAAACTACATACCTTTGTTGTTTTTTTCCTGTCATAAAATGACTGACTGACGTGTAAGCTCAGGGACAGCATAGCGATTTCAATTCTGTATTAATGACCAGATGGTTGTAAGGTCTAATCTTCGGACTTCCAGAGAGCCAATGTTGGGCTTTTGAACCAGGCCCTTAAACAAGTAAAACTAAGATGCATTGGATAAAAAAGTGTGTGTCAAATAAATAAATGTAAATATAACTCATATGCATAGAATATGCATAAAAGTCTGTGAATAGTTAAATAGTAATTTGAATTAGGTGTGTTGAAGCATAAAAAAAAAGTGTGTTATTTAAATTTTTAGGCTGTCCTTGGTTTTCACCGAGCACATGAACTTCCATTTTTTTTTAATCCCTTGTCTTGTGTGTTTTCTTCATGTTGTACTAACCTCCTCCTCCGCTATTTTTTGATAAAGACTACAAGCACTTCTGTGACGTCTGCTAAATGCTGCAAACCTAAATGTAATTGTAGTTTAGTAGTTATTAAGGTCTATGATGGACTAGCGTACCTAGCAGAGACTGCAGGGTGGCGCTGCACTGTTGGAGTCGGTCTCCTGGATCTGCCATGGGGAAGAAAACGGCAGCGGGGAGGCCGGCACCGCCCGAATCCAACCTAAAGCCCACAGCACTGAGCAGAGCCTGCCAGCCTGGTACGCCCCCGACTTTGTTCTCCACGCTCTGCTGAGACGTGTACATGGAGTTACGCTGACCGCTCTGAATGCGCTGCAGTGATTTCTCGACCTGCGGGTGAAGAGAGACCGGTAAATTCGACATGATCACTAATTTACAGTTTACATGGATGTCAAACCTCTCTGCTGCTGGGTGAACCTCTTAGATTTTTAAAGCCGAGTGATCAAGCATGACTTCAGTTAGGGTTGGGCGAGGGGGGAGCCGAGGGGGGGGGGGGGGTGTGACGGCTGAGGACTTGAGTTTGACACCTGTGTCTAAAATAAACAGACACTATGACTCGTGCAGCTCACAGGAGAAGAAAAATAAACAGCTCTTGTGGTTGTAACGCTCGTGCTGTGATATTATGATTCACAGCATATTCTAATGCTACGATGCTTTGTGTGTCACTCACAAGATGCAGAAGGACCCTCAGGGCATCTCTGGCTTTGTCTGGATACTGCAGGATCTCAGCCAGGGCTTGGCTAATCAGAGACGAGGGACTGTTCAGCTTCACATCACTGCCAATCAGCATGAAGCCTATGGAAACACGAGAGGTTTTAGCTATAAAGTCTGCTATGAAAATGATTGTCGCAGTGCCACTGTGTGTTTAGAAGCATGGCCTAACCTGCCCAGTTGGAAGGATGAGAGAACTGTTTGCTGCCCTGAAGCGTTTTCATGGCATCGGCGAGGGCGGCGCTGGCCTTTGTGCCGTTCAGCAGGGCTGTGTAGAAAGCATGGACGAACATTTTGGAGGCGGCTACGGGCACAGGCCACAAAGACACCAGCACACACTGAGCGCCTGCGGCTAAAAAGGCTCGTGTGAGTCCCACCACTCCGTCTGCTGTCACCTTACTATCCGATTCCTGGTAGGAACTGCACAGATCAAAACACGGCACGGCATTAGCACCGTTAGCATTAGCCTCAGAGTAAGGCCATTAGCTGATACAGCTCAAGGCAACTGTAAATCGTCTGTAACTCTACTGAGAACATGGGAAGCGGAGCATGGCCAGTTTAACACAAACTGAGTATGCAGCATATGGGTGATTACACAGAATAATTGTAATGTTTCCCTGGATTAAGAGAAGCATGGAAAACACATTAACTTGAAACACACTTATAAGACTATAATATAACTTATAAGTTAATAGAGGTGTAAAACAAAATACAAATAAATATAAAGCTATTTGTGCATCCTTTAAAACGGAGACAGACTGACCCCAGCACCACTAGTTTGACGGGCAGCCGGAGGTCCAGGATGTCTGCAGCTGTAAGCAGAAACTCCTGCAGCGGTGGGCTGTCACACACACTCTCAGCGTCGCTGGCGTCATCTCTGATACCGTAGCTAGATTTCACGCTGCCCTCAGTGCCCCCGGATGCCCCGCCCGAAGTATTAGCACCATGCCCAGTGCCCACATCCTGATTGGGTGCTAGCACTAGAGCTGCCAGCTTCCAGGAGACGTGAGTGGCGAAGTGGGCACACTCAGCCTGGCTCAAGGCGCTCATGACCCGCTGCTTGGTGGCACCCGGACCGGTTAGAGGCTGACAGCCCAACAGCTCGGCCACCATGTGCGCCTCCTCCTCAGCAGAAGGCATCGGACCCCACAGCCAGCGCTCCATCACTGAGGCGGGCAGGCGAGGGTTTCCCACCACCGCGGCAGAACTGCCTCCAGGGCACAGTGCTGGGCCAGCACGTCGAGGATGAACCTGAGAAAGAAAGTCATCATAAATGTAAACAATTCCGTTTCAAAATCATTTGAAATATCTCTGACTTATATGTCTGTGTTTTTAAAACATAACTGGAAACTTCATTAATTTTCATTAAATTTTGTTCATGTTCTATGAAAAAATGAACCTAGAGGACATATACACATGAAATAATAAGATTTTATTTATCAAACACATACAACGGCAAATAAATAAATAAATGATCTGACAAATGTGAATAATAAATACAATTGTGCTTGAAAGTTTGTGAATTTTCTATATTTCTGCATAAACATGACCTCAAACATTATCAAACTGTACTAAAAGTCCTAAACATAGACAAAGAGAACCCAATTAAACAAATGAGACAAACATATTTGTCTCGTATTGAGGAAAATTATCTAAAATTGCATATCTGTGAACGGCAAAACTATGTGAACCTTTGCTTTCAGAATCTGTTGTGACCCCCTTGTGCAGCAAAAACTCTGTGGTAACTGTTTATCAGTCTTGCACATCAGCTTGGAGGAATTTCAGCCCATTCCTCAGTACAGAACAGCTTGAACTCTGGGATGTTGGTGGGGTTCCTCATATGAACTGCTTGCTTCAGGTCCTTCCACAACATTTCTATTGGATTGAGGTCAGGACTTTGACTTGGCCATTCCAAAACATTACCTTTACTCTTCTTTAACCATTCTTTGGTAGAAAGATTTGTGTGCTTAGAGTCAATGTCTTTCTGCATGACCCACTTTCTCTTGAGATTCAGTTCATGGACAAATGTACAGACATTTTCCTTTAGAATTTGCTGGTATACTTCAGAATTCGTTGTTCCATCAATGATGGCAAGTAAGTCGTCCTGGCACAGATGCAGCAAAACAGTCCCTAACCATGATACTACCACCACCATGTTTCATATATGGGATAAGGTTCTTATGCTGGATTGCAGTGTTTTCCTTTCTCCAAACACAACGCTTATCATTTAAACAAAAAGAAAAAGTTCTATTTTGGTCTCAACCATCCATAAAACATTTCTCCAATAGCCTTCTGGCTTGTCCACGTGATCTTCAGCAAACTGCAGAAGGGCAGCAGTGTTCTTTTTAGAGAGCAGTGGCTTTCTCCTTGTAACCCTGCAATACACACCATTGTTGTTCAGTGTTCTCCTTATGGTGGACTCATGAACATTAACATTAGCCAATGTGAGATTAACATTAGCCTTTAGTTGCTTAGAGGTTACCCTGGGTCCTTTGTGACCTCGCAAACTATTACCCATCTTGCTCTTGGAGTGATCTTTGTTGGTCTCCACTCCTGGAGAGGGTAACAATGGTCTTGAATTTCCTCCATTTTTACACAATCTGTCTGACTGTGGATTGGTGGAGTCCAAACTCTTTAGAGATGGTTTTGTGACCTTTTCCAGTCTGATGAGCATCAACAATTCCTCAGAAATCTCCTTTGTTCGTGCCATGATATACTTCCACAAAGATTTGTTGTGAAGATAGATCCCTGACGGATGATGTTTCAGGTCATATTTATGCAGAAAAATTGAAAATTCTAAAGAGTTCACAAACTTTCAAGCACCACTGAATGAAGAAAAGTGTGAAATCTATAGAACTTGATTTACCAGTACAACTCCATCAGTTGTGAATCCGACTATGTGTTTTGTCTCTTTCTAAAAGTGTACACTTCATATTACAATGTGCGAATGACAAACAGAGTCAAATCAAAGAGCTGACCTTTGCGTTGGCCCCCAGGCTGCCGATGGAGGGCATGGCTATAAGGCTGAAGCGCTCGTACAGGTACTCGTTGGAGGAGCTTCCCTTCAGCAGAGCAAATGGGATGAGATAGAGCTCGCCTTCAAGAACCAGCACCAGTTGCCTGTGCCTGCCTACGGGCCCACTGGAGTGCATCAGACCCTGGAAGAGGCAGAGATGGAAAGAGAAAACAAGAATTAATATTAGATAACAAATAAAATGGCACATTTATCATTAATTAAAGTAAATATGTTTTCAAGACTATGAAAAATACGTTCAAATAAGGTGTGTCCAAGGTTTTGACTAGTCTGTATATAGTCATCATTCATTCTGCCAATGAGACAAAGGGATAGGGGGGAAAAAAAGCCATTTGCTACCATAAACCCCCACAAGCTTACAAAGAGAAACTTCTAAAACATGCATTGAAATGAATCAAATGAATTGAAATAAAAATCAAAAAAAGATAAATGATATGATGCATGCTGCAGTGCCTCACCCCCTCCATAGGAGCGATGAGAAGGTCATAGAGGGCACGTAAGGGAGGCTTGCTGAGGGTGCTGGAGCGGCGAGAGAGCGAGGAACTCCCCTCTTTTACCGGAGACACCGTGTTACTGAACAGACTCGTCATACTCTGACAGCTCCTGAGGCAAGGGATCACACACAGAACATAACACACAGCGAGGATTAGAAAGCAGTATAGACATTCTGCTATACAGTAGATGTCACACTATACAGAACAGCCACTAGGTGGCACTGTGCATCTATGCAGGAAGCCAATATGTGGCGGTCAGAACAGTGAGACAGCACCAGAGCACAGGCTCTCAGATGTAGGAAATATCAGTGGGACGCTGTTGTGAGCACATTTTGGCTACAATGACATAAAAAGTGTGGTTTTGTGCTAGCTATTGTATTCTGACACGTAGATTTGAAAAACCGAGTGTGGACAATGTGTATACACAGGGTTAATTAATGCTTAATTAATGCATATGTATTTGTGTGCAGCTGATCAACTAGAAAAATAATTGGATTATTGAGTGGTGACTTGCAACCACAATAGTCTGAGTCACTTCTCGATAGATTAGGGATGATGTCAGAGAGTGACGGGAGGTATTGATTGTAGATGTCGCCCCATGCTAATGAAGCCAGAGTATTCATATCTCCTCAGCGTGGAAAAAAGCAACTCAGACTCATCACATTAGAAGCGATTCTCTCATTAAAATATGGTACAGGCAGCGTTTCGCAGAATGTTCTCACATTTTCTTGCGCCCTCTTTTCGCCCTTTTGATGAGTCCATTAAGTGTTGTTTTTTTTCTTTTCTTTCGCAGTTTCTCTTCCACACTCCTTAAATAAATGAGGAAGTGCAATAACCAGCTGAATGGCAAACTTTACCCTGACACGGACTCCCTAATGAGCCCCACTGCCTGGAAGCTTCATCACTGGACCATTCTACACCTATTAGCAGCTCAAATGTTTACTAATTGTTCAGTGATTTCGCGATCGATCACTTCTCCATTTTCTCCGGCTGCAACGTTTTAAAAAAAATAAAAAATAAAAAAAAAGCCCATAAGGGATTGGTGCAACTGTGTGTGTTTTTTTTGTTTGTTTTTTTAAAAAACATTTTCTCATTCTGGACTAAATTATGTAGAACATTTCAGCTAACACTGTAACAAAAATTACAGTATTACTATATTATTATTATATGTCTTAGAAGCTGTGTCAAAAAGAGTGTGAACGTTGCATTTTGGAGGGCTTAACATCCATAACCTCAGTTATATAATTCCCATTTATACCACAATGCTGTTGAATTCTCATCCATGGAGTTGTTCAAGTTCACGTCATATAAAACTAATACTAAACAGATCACGAAAATCTTCTCTTGCTATAACTAGAACATGTTTTATTCCCTTCATATTAAAGATAAACTAAACAAATATGAGTAAATGATTTACATTGATATATTTGGCAGAAGCTTTTATCCAAAGTGATTTACAAATTAAGCACAGTTGTCACATGGATACGCTCAATGAGCACAACCTCAGAGTAGCATGCTAGTTTCTGTTATCTGTGCCTTTTCAAATGCCGATCACTAATCTGCGTCTATTATCAACTTACACTTATTAAATTGCCTATGCTGTTAACATACTTCGACCATAGAGGTATCATCCACAAGTACAGGGTTTACCCAAAGTCTGTAAAAATTATTACTGTAAACATTATTATTTATGATGATTATGATTTTCACATAGATTGTAAGTTTAGAAGTATGTTTGTTACTCACACAAACACACATGGGCCTGATTCAGAGTAAATTTAAGTAAATAGTAAGCGATCCAAATCAATATTCAGACCTCAAATTATCTATAGACTAAAACACATGCAGGCCAGAGTTTTGATGCGTCTCGATTGTTTTGTGCAATACCCACATGGCACTAATGGACTGTACTCCTGGACAGAAGTCCAGCACTACGGTCTGAGCTTGGTCTGACTCTTGTGAAATTCATGTTTCTGGGCTAGGTAAATTCACACGAAACTACAGAACGCCATTTAAGGACAATCTTTAAATATGTGGTGGTCTGAGGAAACCCATCAGATGTCACAGAATTCGGGCAAACAGCCAAAAATGACAGGGTTTTGACCAAAAAAAAAACGCTCTTCTTTAAGAAACCATAAATACATCAAACTGGAAATGTTTTATTTCCTTTCTAATATAGCCTAGGCTTTCAGCAAAGATGCTGCTGTCCATTTTAATAAACACTGTGGTGAAAACCCGACAGTCTACATAATGGGGTCTAAAACTTTGCTCGGGGAGCCAGAGTTTAAAAATGATCTAACTATGCTTATGGTTGAAATACACACCAAAGAAACATTTTTAAACAAGTGACGTTATCGCATAGTAGAAAATGTCAAAATCCATCACCTGAAGGTTTTTCCCCAGGCGCCACATAATATATACATAGAACATTATAAATTAATCAGTAATCGCAAGTCGTCCTGCAATAATTCCCACCAGCAGCCACAGCATCTTTCACCGCCCCCCAGCAATGTATTACACGTACTTGTGTTATAGTATTTGGAACATAAGAAGATGAAGTATGTTGAAATTTAGACACTTGAAATTATATATATATATATATATATATATAGTGTGAATGCACTATATAACTCTACCTGCAGAGACAGACATTAATGTTTTGTACTGTAATGGGAACATTGCAACAGGAACTTGTACTTGATCATGGAAATGATGTCATGTTCTGGGGTGGTGCTGCAAAAATATTTCTAGTCTTCGTAGGCCAAGACAGAGAAAACAAATTCACCCGAGTTTATGGCAAGGCCGAGGACATTCATGTGTGGTCTCAAGACCGGCCTCGAGTACCACGATACTACATCTTACTGTGTGAGCACATTGTTTAGAATGCTTCTTTATTCTTCTAATGAAGATTGTTTACTACTGTGGTAAGAATGTGCTCTTTTATAGGTTAACACCTACTTAAACGTAGGCGCAAACCAGATTAAACTGAAAATCTGCAGAGATGGCAAATTAACATGATTATTATGACTAAGACTTTCTAACCACTGACTTCAATACATTTAGCTATTATTTTTATCATGCTTGGTATCATGCATACTTCTCATTTGAATATTATTGCATTAGTGTAAAATTTATTAGTCTTTTATATTTATTAGGGATGCATTTGTACAATTTTTTTTTTTAGTTAGTTTTTCTGCGGTACCCAATAACGACACTGATACTGAAATGACTAACCTGCTCATTATTTATCAATTAGGGCATAATGGAAGATTTTATTTAGCTCTCTTTAGGTTTCCCTGGTTTAAATAGTGGCCAGCTACATGAGTTACCTTGGATCGAGTAGGTTTCACTGTAGAAGAGCAGTGAAGGTTTTGCTTGTAAAAATGTTCCTGTATAGCTGTAAGTAAAGTACATTTCATTGCCTTTGCTGCATCAGAATCCCTCATTTCAACCGGAAGTGGCTGATTGTCAAGAACAATATCCTGAGTAAGTTATTTTCACTCATCCAGCATTGCCTGAAGACATGTTTTCTTGCCTAGCCAGTGTTTACTGCAGTTTATTTGCTGTATGATGTGTGCTACTGGCAACGAACTCCTTGTGTTGAGTGTTATGTTTAAGATGTTACGGCAGTGCTATGGGACGCGCACAGTGCTCAGTGCTCACAGAACTGAAGTGCTCTTCGGCCTGACAGTTCTTCTAGCTACAATGTATACTAGGCTTATTTCATGTCATGGGACCTCTAGGAGCACGTGTATATAAATTCAACTAAACTAGAAGTCAGAAATTTAGAGTGTTTGCTATTTAACCTGTTAAAGAGGTTGTTTCTGGACACCATTCGGAGGAAGCCAGTCGGGTCGGTGACTGAGTTCAGCTTGTTGTTCAGCTCCTCAAACTGCTGGTCCAGTAGATCCCCTGCCTCGCTCTCGGTTTCACTGCTGGAGCACGCTCTGCCAAAGAGAAACACAATGCATCATCTCGCCCACGCTTTCATTCCAGACGTGGCTTTTTAACAACCTTTATAAGACACACTGCTATACAGATGGAGCTCTGAAATCACTTATCGCTCCTCTGTAAATCTCCCGGAGTCTATGGATTTCCTCAGGTCTGCGCATTTCCTACGAGCGACATCAATTTTATAGTCAAAATGGATGAAACGGGGCCTTAATGTGCCAGTCAGCATTTCAATTATGCAGCTGGCTAAAGTCTGAAAAGAACAGATCTCGACGGACAAGAGAGACAGAGATAAATAGGAGAGAAAGGAAAGAGAGAGAGATAAAGAGGAGAGAAAGGAGGAGACTGAGAGAGAGGAAGAAAGAGATCTTGTCACTACAGTCCAAGACGCAGAGCTGAGTCACTGCTGCATTGTCCCCTTCTTCTTTTAAACTCCAAATCTATTTATTTAGTAACACATTCAGTAACTCCTGCAGTACAGACTTGAGCTGCATGGTGAAAATCACAGCACGTACCCACATACCACGCAAGAGTTGTATAATGCAAAAAGTTGAATACATGCTAATATATCCGTGTTTTCCGATGCATATACATGTATTGCAGCACGTCTAATAATCCATACGACTTGTCACTTCTCTGCTTGTTCGTCAGCACAAAACTCCAGGACTGTTTTCAATATCAAATAAACGTGTCTCAGACACTGCTGTAGGCCAATGCCTATGAATAAATGAAAATCATACAGAATTATATGCCTTGTGGTATACAATTATGTTTCATATATAATACATCATCCTGTCCATGTAAACCATAATATGCGTGAAATATATTAAAACTGCTCATTACTATGATCCATATAATCCCCCAAATATATACAGTTGGCAATAATAATCTGTGCATTGTGGCAGTGTAACAATCTGTGTGTGACAAGGAAGAGGGAGGGGCCAGGCTGTGAGGACACATGCCTGGCACGGAGTTGTCTAATCAGTGGGACAGAGCGATAAAGGAGCGGCTGGAAGCACCAGAGGGAGAGAGAGAGACGTATATGCGCTTTGTGTTGGAGTTATGTCTGTTTGACACTGATTTAAGAAGGAGTCTCCAGTGTCAGTGCTTTGTAACAGTCAGAGGTGATCACTAAGTTTTCCAGAATCACTTAATTTTGAAGAGGAACTAACTCGTGAGGGAAAGACTGTTTATAGCTTGCTATACTGTAAGTGAAAACGGGAACTTGCATGTTATTTTTTAATAATAATAACAATAATTTATATAATAATAACTTGACCTAGACGTACATGGCATTAACAGAGGTGCTTCTGCCAGCAGGTCTAGTCTTTATAGTTACAAATTTGTAGTTGTGTACTCTTAAAATATACTTAAAATGTGAAAGAAGCTACTGAAGCGAAACCATTTCACACATTTGACCGTGTGACCTTGACCCCGATTGGATCGATTGCAAATTCTAATTTTCAAAAGCAATAATTCAAGTTCATCTGCTGGTTACAATGATATTTCCATACAAACCCTACAAACATTCAAACGCTCGTTCTCGAGATATGTTATCAGACAAATGAACCGACAACTTGGTAATATAATATAAACGCTGTGCTGGAAGCATCAATATACTGCAGTGGTATAAGTGGTGTAAAACATTTCGGGATGTGCAGTCACTGGAAAATAATCAACTTCAGGGTGGGAACAGTAGCTCCACTTCATGTTGGGCTACATCATACCATCCTATTATTGATTATTTTCTCCTACATCATATCATCCTATTATTGATTAACAGCACACCCATATGTTTTATTCCTTACTTCCTGTATTAAATGAAATGGATGTTAACTGGTTTTCATTACCACCACAACTGCCCTAACAGACAGAAAACCTTTATAGAAAAAATGGTTTTGCGCAATGACAGAAACTGCAAATCTACTTTCAGGCAAGCAGCAATATATTAGCCAGTACTTACTCTCTAATGTGCTAAATTCTATTAAGGCTCAGTGGGGAGCCTCAGTGAGTGAAATATCGCCATCTCAGATTAATATCTGTGTGTTTATGTGTGCTGACAGTGCACATAGTGGTTGCTCCTAAAGTACCAGGCGCCAACGTAAGCTACGAAAAAGGAGAAGAGAAGTGAGGAAATGATGACTGTACTGGGAAGAATGCACATGGCTCCTGTTTCTGTGTGTGTGTGTGTGTGTGTGTGTGTGTGTGTGTGTGTGGGGTTGCAATGTGCCTTGAAGAGAAAAACATCCTTCTGCGTTTTCAGCCACAACTGCCCTGTGCATTCCTTCTGCTATGTGTACTAACACACACACACACACTCTTCACCAAAATCATATGCGTACAGTGCCCTCCACTAATATTGACACCCTTGGTAAATATGAGCAAAGAAGGCTGTGACTATGAAAAAATTCACAAAAATACTCTGCTCTCATGGATATCAAACAATTGCAAACACAACACAGGTTTATATTTGTTAAATATAGGTGTATAACAATTATTGGCACCCCTATGAATTCATATGAGAAAAATATATTTGAAATATATTCCCATTGATATTGTTTAGTACACCTGGGTGACTAGGAACAGGAAATTGTTCAACCATGACTTCCTGTTTCACAGGGGTATAAATATGAGGTAACACATAGGCCAAATTCCCTCAGTCATTAATAACAATGGATAAGACCAAGGAATATAGATGTGATGTGCAGCAAAAGGTTGTTGAGCTTCACAAAATGGGACGTGGCTATAAGAAAATAGCACAAGCATTGAAAATGCCCATTTCCACCATCAGGGCAATAATTAAGAAATTACAGTCATCTGGAAATGTTATGAATCAACCTGGAATTGGACGTGTGTCTATATTGTCTCAATGCACTGTGAAGAGGATGGTTCAAGTGGACAAAAAATCTTCAAGGATCACAGCTGGAGAATTGCAGAAGTTAGTTGCGTCTTGGGGTCAGAAAGTCTCCAAAACTACAATCTGAAGTCACCTACATCACCACAAGTTGTTTGGAAGGGTTTCAAGAAAAAATCCTCTACTTTCATCCAAAAACAAACTCAAGCGTCTTCAGTTTGCCAGACACTACTGGAACATCAAATGGGATCGGGTTCTACGATCATATGAAACCAAAATAGAGCTTTTTGACAATAAACACAGAGGTGGTTTTGACACACACAGAGAGGTAGCCATATGGAAAAGTACCTCATGCCCACGGTTAAATATGGTGGTGGCTCTTTAATGTTTTCAGTCTGTTTTTTCTGCCAGAGGACCTGGACATTTTGTTAGGATACATGGCATCATGGACTGTATTAAATATCAACGGATATTAAATGAAAACCTGACTGCCTCTGACAGAAAGCTTTAAATGGGCCGTGGTTGGATCTTTCAGCAGGACAATGATCCAAAAATCCATAGAAAACCTGTGGGGTGAAGTGAAGAGGAGAGTCCACCAGCGTGGACCTCGAAATGTGAAGGATCTGGAGAGATTCTGTATGGAGGAACGGTTTCAGATCCCTTGCCATGAATTCTCCAACCTCATCAGGCATTATAGGAGAAGACTCAGACCTGTTATCTTGGCAAAGGGAGGTAGCACAAAGTATTGATTAAAAGGGTGCCAATAATTGTTGCACACCTATAATTAACAAAGATTTTTCTTTTGATAAACCTGTATTTTGTTTCAAATTGTTTGATATCCATGAGAGCAGTGTATTTTTGTGAATTTTTTTTGGACAAAATATCAAAAGTTAAAATAATTTTAAACATTTTTAAATTAAAAACATTTTTCACAGCCTTCTTTGCTCATATTTACCAAGGGTGCCAATATTAGTGGAGGGCACTGTATATATAAAAGGTCAATGACAAACCTACACGCACACACACACACTTTCACTTTCTCTCCCTCTCAACATCTGGAAAATGCATGCAGCTATTGAATGTATCATGTTGCTCCGCTCAGAATACATTAAGATGCACTGAGGAAATACAGAAACAATTTCACACATGATGAAAATACTACGTACACTCAGAGATAATTACAAGCGAGTCATTTTGCAGCAAGCAGACACGGAAATAAATTTCTCTGATTAGCTGTAATGAAAAAGGAAAACACTTTAATTCTGATTAGAGCAGATAAGATGAGTATTTTGTGTTGTATTGGGTTAACTGGCTCTTATCTGCTCCTATTACACCGCCAAAATGCTTTCATCTACACCTAATAAACACTAACAACAGCAGATGTGTGCGGATTGCTGGAATTACGTGTTTAATTAGCATGTCAAAGCTGACAATAACAGCACAGATCTACGTATTCATACTGAAAATATGCAGTTATTCAGAACTGATGAAACAGTCTGAGTTGAAATGAATTTGCTTAAGAGCTCTATAAATGAAGCATGATTTATCTGGTAATGATAAAAAAAAAAAGAATGTAGAAGAAACAAATAACATGCATTATTTACTCACATAGCCATGTTTTCATTAAAGGGACGAGTCAACCAAAAAACTACTAATGAATCTGACAATGAATGAAGTCAATGAATGGGAAGCAATTAGTGTGATCTCATTTGTATAATATTAATTGGCTCGATCATGAGCGTGACGCATGTTCATTTTTTACAAGTTAAGTTAACATTTTTGGGTGAACTGAGCCATTCACAGGATATAACCAAAATTACACTAGTTACTACTACTACTACTACTACTACTGTTACTATTTTATTACAACTGCTGTTATTATTAATATTGTTACTATTACTAGTCTTATTACTACTGTCACTATTGATACTATTTTCACTGCTACTATTACTATTTTTATTACTACTATTACTATTTTATTACTTCTACTACTGTTACTATTACTATTCTTATTACTACTGTCACTATTGATACTGTTTTCACTGCTACTATTACTATTTTTATTACTACTATTACTATTTTATTACTTCTACTACTATTACTATTACTATTCTTATTACTACTGTTACTATTTTATTACTTCTACTGCTACTGTTACTATTCTTATTACTACTGTTAATATTACTACTGTTACTATTACTACTGTTACTATTCTTATTACTGCTGTTATTATTACTATTCTTATTACTACTGTTACTATTCTTACTACTACTATTACTATTCTTACTACTACTGTTACTATTCTTATCACTACTGTTACTATTATTACTGCTGTTACTATTCTTATTACTACTGTTACTATTACTATTCTTATCACTACTATTACTATTCTTACTACTACTATTACTATTCTTATCACTACTGTTACTATTCTTACTACTGTTACTATTACTATTCTTATCACTACTGTTACTATTCTTATTACTACTGTTACTATTACTATTATCACTACTGTTACTATTCTTATTACTACTGT
Source organism: Ictalurus furcatus (assembly GCF_023375685.1). NCBI lineage: Eukaryota > Metazoa > Chordata > Actinopteri > Siluriformes > Ictaluridae > Ictalurus > Ictalurus furcatus. Next base: position 6,621,930 of record NC_071270.1, read on the forward strand.
TACTATTCTTATTACTGCTGTTACTATTCTTATTACTACTGTTACTATTACTATTCTTATCACTACTATTACTATTCTTACTACTACTATTACTATTCTTATCACTACTGTTACTATTCTTACTACTGTTACTATTACTATTCTTATCACTACTGTTACTATTCTTATTACTACTGTTACTATTACTATTATCACTACTGTTACTATTCTTATTACTACTGTTACTATTCTTATTACTGCTGTTACTATTCTTATTACTGCTGTTACTATTCTTATTACTACTGTTACTATTACTATTCTTATCACTACTATTACTATTCTTATTACTGCTGTTACTATTCTTATTACTACTGTTACTATTACTATTCTTATCACTACTGTTACTATTCTTATCACTACTGTTACTATTCTTATTTTACTACTGCTGTTGCTATTACTTTTTTCTTACTATGGTTACTATTTTTTATTACTTTTACTACTACTGTTACTATTACTTTTTTAGTACTACTACTGTTACTATTACTACTATTTTCACTACTACTGTTACTATTTTTTATTACTACTACTACTCAAATTTGTAATGAGTAATTAAGAATGAAATGCTTGAAAAAAGTCTTAATAATGCAGTGGATGTTAGTGAAAATGTTTACGATATTCAGAGGACAAATCAAAGGCTTTTCGGAAGAAAGTTTCACACCAGCTGCTTTTTCCTGCCTCAGGTCTACAGAATATGGCACAACGGTTCTTTCACCTATCTGCCACTGAAAATACTTATACACAGAATACACCAAATATTCTGCAATAGTTCATGAACTAATATTTCTGAATTGTTTTCGTTGAATATGATACATGTTACATGACTACTAATTTCTACTAATCAACCAGTAGTTTAAAAAAAAAAAAAAAAAAGATAGTCAAAAAGTTGTCTTTTTGATCATTAAGACAAAAACTGTTTTGGGACATCACTGTTTTTCAGCGGTTTTATTTGTGCAGCAAAGAATGTGCCAAACCACACTTCAGTTAACAGCCTACATACACAGACCACAAATGACATTTCCAGCTTCAGTACTGTTTTAGGCTACACTGTTAAATAACTCGGATGACTGTAGAATTGGCTTCATGTCGCCTTAAACATTTTCAGACTATCAAAGTATATTTAGCTGCATTTTTACCATCTGCCTGCATCTCCTTACCATCTGTCTGTCTGTTCTGTTCACTGCCTCGAACGAAACTAGTGAATAAACAGGCTGCACAGGATAATGAGAGAGAAGACTAGTAGATTTATTTAGTTTAGTCCAAAACATCAGCACTTAAATTCATACAGGACACATCAGATACTAACTGGGCAGCAGGCTGTGTAGTATTAGTGAAATAGTATGTGGTTGTCAGAGACAGAAGCAGGATTGGACAGAGTCAGGAGCAGCTAATTCACCCTCAGCCCTCCCTTTCTACTCCATTTCTCCCTGCTGAATGGGTGAGCTTATATAGGCTGAATGAATAGGAAGGAAATCACTACAGCGATTACAGCCCAAGCAATAAATTAAAAAGACTGCGATTAAAGAGCAGTTTAGTGGGAAAATCCTTCACACCTCATCACTAATGCTCTCGCGAGGGTACAACTATCCCTGATCTTGTGACACTGATGTAACGACGTCACACTGGCACGGAATTCTCACTGTTCAATAGTTTTTTATGCCTCCCTGCCCATATTTCCTTTCTTCTCCCTACCACTGCCGCTATTTTTTTTTTTTTTTCATATTCGGTCTAAGTTCAGGATTAAAACAGATCACGGAACCTGCTGGGATCACCCGCAGCATTTAAATGTGCTAAACTGCATGAGTCTCTGAAACACAAGTAAGTGATTTTTTTTACTCTATATATTTTAAAGGTTGTAGTTCTCTGCCTCTGCCATTCCCAGCTCATTTTCACTGTCCACTAGTGATTAATATCCATATTCCCCCAGTGAATACCAAGTAAAGAAATAAAACTTGTGATCTCTCTCTCTCTCTCGCTCTCTCCAACAACTGAATATCAACAGCTCAAGCCTCCATTACTTGCACTAAAATTACGTTTTTTGGAATTAGCAACGGAGGCTTGAGATGAGATGCGTAATAAATTAGTTCCACACACAAGAGCGTATTAAAGTAAAAAAAATAAATAAAACATCTGAACAATGTCTTGAGGTTTGGTGATTGTGGTATAAGAAGAATAACTGACTCTGGTCCGTTGGATTATAAGAAATTGAGATTTTATGTCACTACTAAACTGAACATGCTGCACTAGGTTTCAGTTTCTCAATCTACCTGCAACTATCTATAAGTCTAAAAACCACCAGAATACAGGAAAAGGCAATTTCCGCAGATAACCGCTTTAAAATAAACCTGTGTACTTTAGGTCACTAACTTATCAGTGAGACCGGATGCCCCCCTGTCCAGCTGTCACTGCTTATTTCTCAGTGTGTGTGGTGAGAAATGGTCCCTCTGGGCTAAACGTCCAGCACATACACAAACACACTCCATCCTGCTGCACTTACTACCACCATCTGATGTGACTGCATCCATCTGAATTTATCTGAATGCTCACAGATTCATACTGGAATAGCTGTGTAGGGGTTCATCACGTTGCCTTCCTCCTCCCTCTATTTTCACTATTCGAATATTGATTTGAGTTTAGTTTATATCTCAAGTGCTTTTTGTTGGAGTCACGCTGTGCTCCCTTAGTCAGGGGCAGTCAAATAATCAGTAATATTTGCTGGACACATTCAGGCAGTAAAGACGACCTCTACATGACCTCAACGTGGGTAATGATCGTGCACTTGTCATGCAAAATCGAACACAGTGTTCCTCAGGTCAGAAGTAACTTAGATTAGATAATCATTTGTTGACGCTTAAGCGTCACATTACATCCTAGAAGTGCAACGAGGTTACACATCTGACAGAACCTCATTTCCTGTTTTGGTCAAAAAACAAGATTTTTCCACCATGAAACCTTATAAACTTGCCTCAGTTTCTTTATTGCATTTGAGAACATAATTTCTAAATAATGCATTGCTTTGGTATCAGAGCATCAGATCTGTTTCATATTAAGGCAGACAGTCATATTTGTGTCACTGCAACTTTGTAACAAGTGAACACAGCCATAGTCTCAATTTGGACAGTGCCACACTGTCCAAATTGTCTAGGGTGCTCACCTGCTGTAGTAGGCATCCACTCCAAGTGCTTCTCTTGCATTGGCAATGTGCTGCTCCAGGGACGAGGCTCCACCCCCTTGCATGGACCCGGCCCCAGCCTCCTGGAAGTCAGATGGCCCGCTCTCCGAAGCCCCTTCACCGAGGTACACTTCGTGGAACTTGAGAATTCCTGGAAAAGCACAGGGAACTGATTTACTGCAATATGTGCACATACAAAAGGTCATTTTATTATATTATGTAGGAAGAATAAATAAATGCATTGTGGTGTACTTTCTCTGGCTCAATCCATGTAATTCTACTGGCTTTAAAGGTCATGGATAACATAAGAGGCAGAAAACGCATGAATAGATTTTCAGAGCTACGACTGATTAAATAATGTATTATTCTTGCTTCCATTGGTTTAAACACCAAACTTCAAGTAGTAAGTCTTTGTGCTGAAGGACAAAGTCCATCTTGTAAGAAGCTGCAGCAAGAGAAGTAGAACAAGGTCAGAGAAAATAAAATAAACCACTACAGCTGGGTCTCTGGAGTGAGTGTTTGTTTGTGTGTGCATGTCAGTATAATATTGAGATGTCTGTTTCAGACTCTGTGTGTGTATGTGTGTGAGAATGCGAATGTGTGTGAATGTGTATATGTGCGTGTATCTTAGGGAGAGGATGTGTGAGGAATAGGGAGGCAGGTGGCACTGCCACTTTGCGTTAATTCACAGCTTTTTACTAGTTACCGCCAAGCAGCAGGCAGCAGACAGTGAGCTGCGGGGAACAGAAGGTGTGAGGGATATGGCTGCTTCACACAAAACGATCAGCTCTGTGTGTGTCTGTGTGTGTGTGTGTGCCAGACAGAGCATAAGAACACAATCAAATCCTTACAGATTTGTTAGCGTGCGTGTGTGTGTGTGTGTGTGTGTGTGTGTGTGTGTGTGTACAGACAGGGGCTCAGCATGTCTACAGACTAGGGCTCTGCTTGTTTATCCAACTGTATGTACTGGGTCTGTCTCACATCTCTGGCTCCCTCACAGAGACACACCAACCCACCCATCCAATCACTCACCTACCCAACCAGTCCAATCATCAATCGTTCCTATCCACCAAATGACTCACTGACTCATCCAATATACCGATCTAACCCCTACCCCACAATCTACCCATCTATGCCCCTTATCCAGTCCCCCATCCACTCATCCATCAGTTCCACCACCCATTTATCCACCTATTGTATCCGTCCACACCCCTACTCTTAGATTCCCTTCTCTCCACCCACCCAGTCATCCATCCATTTTATTCCACCACCCATCTATTCACCCACCCATTTATCCACCTGCCTCATCCATCTCCTGACCAATGTACACCCAGATTCAACCTTTCATCTACCCACTCATCCAATCCATCTCCCCACTCATCCAATCCATCTCCCCACTTATCCAATCCATCTATCTATCCATCCAATCCATCTATCCACCTACCCAATCTCTCTATCCACCCACCCTATCCAACCATGGCATTCCACCACCCATCTATTCACCCACCCATTTATTCACCTGCCCCATCCATCTACCCACCCATTTCTTCTCAGATTCGCCCTTTTATCAATTCATGCACCCAATCCATCCATCCACTCAATTTATCTATACATCCATCTCCTCACTGATCACAGACTCTTATTTCTGAAATCTCTTTATCATACACTGGATTTCCTGGAGAGAAAAAAATGAACCCTTGCCAAAAGCAAAAACAAACTGTACAGCACACCAGTCTCTTAGAACAGCTCATCACCAAAATAACACAAGCCTGTATGTTCACAAATCAGTACAGCTCCTGCTTGTTCTCCTACCTGAACCTGGGGCCAGTAGCCAGCTGTACAGGTAACCAGCTGCTACTGAGTAGTAGAGCACCAGAGCTCGCTGACCATTCACCGTGTCCAAGATGTGCTCCACAGTGACGGGTGTGTACGGGTCTGAATCCTGCTGGCCCGTCTGCCGTTCCACGAGCAGGTCAGCAAATGCCCGTGTTCGGCCTCGCTCTGCCACTGCCAACGCCTCGTCGTGGTGACCTGAGATCAGTCGTAGACTCACATTAACACCGTAGCCATGCTGATACGGGATCAGCATCCTGCAGCCCATTTCACCCTTCTGTTCTGTTCATTACTTGCCAGTGAACGTGCTCTTTGCCAGAACCTACTGACCCTGGCCTTCTCTTTAGGTGTTACAGAAATATAATTGTATTATATGATATATTGTAGATGCCCTTGGAGTGGACGCTTAGTACAGCAGGTGAGCATGATGCGCTGGTTGGATGCTTTCCCAGAAACAAATAAAGCCTCATGTTCTTTTCACTACTTAGCGATGGATGTCTCAGGAGATCCCCTTTGATTTCTTATTAAACACGCATTATATGAAATGTTCATCGCAATTACTAGCAATTCAAACGATATTTACACAACACCTTTTATATGGTTGGGGATCTCGGCGGTGGCAGGTGTGTGTTCATACTTGCGAGAAAAATAAAAGATGAAGGAAATGCGACAGCAACTAAAGGCACATATATCTTCACTTTCATTTCATTATCTTTTTACACGTCTCTCTGATTGGTCATTTATCCCAGGTCAAATCTCTGGACATCATCTCTGGACAATAACTCTAACGTTTAATGTACATGAAAGAAACGGAGACATACGATGTACATAGCATGCGCTTCATGTACAGGAAAACGAATACACGTGAATAAGAGTGTTCCGACTGCATCCAGTGATGAGATTGATGCCACATGCTAGGCATTTAGCACATCTGCTAGTAGAAAGCAGTCTTTGATCGATAAAACTGAGATGCGTTTTGATTAAACATTTTGTTCATGAGTCTGGAAAGGGTATGAATTTATGATGAGCCTGCATTACGCCTAATAACATTACATAGCGCAAACGCTTCATCCCCTTTATTTAGATTTAATGAGGTTACTTCACAGAGAAGCGCCCTTCCATGTGATTTGCATTCTATCGCCGATGTTTTATTAAATCTTTCACATGAAACGCATCATGCGCTTTTCTTATCCATGCTGACTATTCAGATATTTTATACAGTATAGAAAAACCTTTAAAAAAAAAATAATAATAATGGCTTTTTTTTTATTTTTTTTTTTTTATAAAAGTACGGCCGAATTCGAAACAACTAAACGTCGTGAGAAATCTCCGAACATATTCTGTTATTCCAGACCAAATGTAACGAAGCCGTATTTGTTGGCTGGGAGACATTTGGTGGATATAATTCAAGGTTAGGAACTGGCACAGTGCTGGATGTTTATATAAATGTTAATGTATACTCAAAATTAGTACCCGAGATGAATATTTAAATGAATTTTATTATACACAGGTATACGTCTTTGGAACAGTGACGCATCTGGTGCTGCGAACTAACCGTCATACAGTTTTAAGATTAAAGTTGGTAAGAGAGAAGACGTGAAACGATGCCTACCGAGGCTGACGAGGACCCTCTGGAGAGCCTGGTAGGAGGAGGTCTGGAGGTCGAACAGGGACAGTTTGTAATCGGTGCTGTGCTGAGCCTCGTGGCGAATGGTCTCGAATAAAGCCGAGGCACGATACAACTAAAGGAGGAGAGGAAAGAACACACATATATATTTACACAGCATTTACTGTATAAGAGCTCGCATGAGCAATAATTTTGTTTAAAAAGCATGTGCTTTGAAAGATACGATACTAAAAAATGTCACGGAAACCTCAAAAGAGCACTTTTCCAGTTCCCTGCACCGAACAGCAGGTGGCATGAGACCTCTACGCCTAGAAACGCATGCTCCCATGTTGCAACAGTTATTCTGCAGCAAGGGAATGTCCTCTCCCTTTCCCTCTCCCTCACCTTCTTTCATAAGATACGACACGTAATACACCTCGTTCTCAGAAACAAAACCTTGAGCCGCGAAACAGGAGCTGACTGTCGATTTAGACGGTCGTTTAAACTTGATAATGGGGTCTTTTTAAAAAAAATAAAATAAATAAATAAATAATAATAATAATAATTAAAAAAAGGTGAAAGAGGGATGTTTGTAAGAGGAAGTTTCGGAGTGAACAGAGCTCGAGACATAGGCTGCTGTTTGTTTGCGCTTTAGTGCCGGTCTGTTTTTCATTTAGCCTGATGAATAAAGGAGGTCTGTACGGTGTGAATGGCGCACTATTTCTCTATAATTATTCCTTTCCTTTGCTCAGACAGAGAGATGGAGCCATGGTGTCACACACACACACACAGACAGACAGACGCAGGAACACTAAATGTCAGAGTAGTAGACTGTGTTTTTGTGTGTGCGTGTATTCTGGCGATTATACAGAGCTTTCGTTATAAAGTCTGGATCTGCTCTTATGTGTGTTTAGAGATGGGGGTGCATGACGAAAGCGTGTTTGAGTTGTGTGTGTGTGTTTGTGTGTGCGCGCGCTGCCTAGTGGAGCTGCGGGAGTGGAATGCAGCGTTTCTTTCGTCAGCATCCGCCAAGACTAGCCTGCAATCAATTAAGAGTGGAATGCTCCTGCAGCACACAAACCCGCACGTACGTACACACTCCCACGTTGCCTGTGATCTGCACGAGCCAAGCCCAGAGATATCCATCCGTCTCAGACACAAACATACGCACATGCAGAGGCAGCAACAGCTTTACTTACATTACTCAACACACACAACGATGCAGTGGAATTCCTCCAGTTTCGTCTTAGGCCCATTCAGAAACACTGCGCACACACACACACACACTACTCCAAAAAAAAAAAAAAGCATTCCATTGCTTCAACTTTTATGGCAATACCTCCGTCAGTGACATCACTCTATCTAGCCGAGACAATGCTGTAACTGCACTGTATAGTTGCATTGCATTCTGGAGCTAATTTTATGGTGGATTACGTTATGTTCGAGGTCGCTGAAATTTTCTCAATATTCTCCTATCAAACGCCATTGTAACCGCGTTAAGCAACGTCTCCCTGCGACGTCCGCACAACACACAACCGCTAACTTCTCTCTTTAATAAGAAAATGTAGCTCCGAGCTACAAATTAAGACCATAATTGCTCAACCGAGCAGAAATAATTCAACGTAAACATTTAATGATTGACACTAGATAATGTTTCGATAAGGGTTATCGATCACTCGTTAACAGAAAACCTGATAAGGCCACCAATGCCGTGATGTCAACGTAAACATGTATAATAAAAATGAAAATGCACCCATTAATTATCCAGGTTAGCAAGATAACTCGCCGGTACTGGAAAATTAGTTTAGATAGCAAGCTCACATTAGCGACAAACTAGTTTCGTGAACAAAAAAAAACAAACACAAAACATTAATGGTTACCTCACTGACTAGTCAAGATAACCAGACAGCCTCAACAGCATTGGGAATTGAGCTTCCTAGCTCCAGTTACATGCATGCTGTCCTCTGTTAGCACTGCCGGAACGAAAGTAGGGCCGGGCAATATTCCAAAAATAATCATATCACAACACATGAGGACATTTCTACGATACACGATGCATAACACAATATATAATTAAGCTAACAAGCTGTCTGCAAAACAATAGTAAACAAAAAACGTTGCATTTGACAATACTTTTACACCTACAGTACGCCTACAGGCATCCAGTCAGTAGCATTTAATTTTTAATTATTAAAAATGTTAAAAAAAATTAAAAAATGCATCACCATACCAATGATTTCTCAGAAAAGTGTATCGCGATATCATTTATCATGATACTATATCCATATATCGCCCAGCCCTACCTCACACACACTATCATTGCATTACTCTCCCTTATATATAGAAATCATGACCGAACCAAGAATACATAAATAAATAAATAAAAAAGTGCTTGATTATAACATCAAGAATTGTTCGATTTTAACATTCAAGCTGAGATACTTTGATAATGTGATTCTTAACTGCAATTAAGTGCTCATCTATTAATCATTAACAACCCGAGTGCGGATGTCTCCTCTGAATTTGTGCATTCACTCATGCAAGGCGCGCCTCTGTGATTGACGGCAGCTTTCACAGATGAACAGAGTAATGACCCTCTCGGCTACAGCTTAAGGACATCCGTCCCTACCGACAAGAATGTTTCATTTACAGTCAGGCTGCATAATGATATAAACACATTACCTTCCAACATAGCCACTTTCCCCAAAGACACTCAGTACATAAGTAACTACACTGTCATCTTACACACACACACACACACACACACACACGACACTGCCAGAAATAAAATAAAAAAAAAAAGACGGAAAAAAGAAATGTCGTCATATGCAAGAATCACAGTGCTCCCTAAGGAGCTCTTCCAATCCTTACTAGGCAGGACTAGACGATTGCAGAGCCAACGCAGCTCCATCTGGCTTGCTAGAAAATTGAAACCAAAGCAGCCTGAAAGCAATCTCAACCTCTGGCGACCCTGTCCGACCCAGTGACATCCAAAACCAAACGGCAAGAAAGCAATCCTAAAAAGCTCCGAATGGATAACGGACCAAAGCCAGAACAGGTCAAGTTAATGTGAAGCTGTGTACATCTGCGAAGGAGGGCCGAGGGAGGACCGGCTTGAAAAGTGTTCCACAACACAAAATAAAGCAAACCCAGGCGCTTTACAGACAGGACAGGGGGTGTGTGCTGAGTGTATGCACCAAGAGCACTGGATCAGTTAGGGACTAAGTGGGAGGGTATGGAGCAGCTCGTCTTTCCGCTCGTCAAACTCTGCCTTGTAGTGTGTCTTTTAAAAATCACGGCAGTGCTGGAGACAATTCCACAATGATTCACAACACACACACACAGGCACTGTGACTACAGGACGGTCATTACACGGGGAAGATCTCATTTTATCTGAGTAGCGTTATGGCCACTTGAGTCAACTCAGTGGAGCCAAACGGATCACAAGACTGCTTCTCTTTGTGTGCATCTGTGTGTGTGTGTGTGTGTGTGTGTGTGTACCTGGTGCTGGGCCTCCTCCAGGTTACCGCTGGCCCACAGTGAGAGGCCCAGACGGTGACGGATTTTGGCCTCATCTTCACGCCGGCCCAGCTGCTCCGCCAGACGCAGACCTGAGAGAGATGCACAGAAAGAGAGAGAGAGAGAGAGAGAAAGAGAGAGAGAGAGAGAGAGAGAAATAAAGAGAGATATAACTGACATTTTGAAACATTGCTATTTTGCACCATCTTTCTAACTTGTTTAGTATTTAGAGGTGTAAACGCGAGATCAAAAATGAACAGTATGTTACAGCTGTCAGCCTGTCTCAGTTACCAAGAACACCCAAACACATTAAAAAAAACTGTCAAAATACATTTTGCTAATCATATTTCAATACAGTCACGAGAAAAAGAAAGTACACACTCCTTCAATTCTATGTTTTTATTTATCAGGGCCTAAATAACAATTGTGTGGTCCTCACCAACTTCTATAAACATACACCCACAGCCTCAGGTGACAACAAAACAACAGATTTCAATATGTAGTCAGTTCTTCCTTTCAGAAACCAGGTGGGGGGAAAATAAACACACCCTTGGAAGTTCCAAAAACAATAAGAGAGTAATTAGCAGTTTATGATGTTAATGATGAAATGCACAAGATTAATTAAGCATCAAGAAGTGTGAATACCTCTATAAAAGCAGAACTTTTGGCAGTTTGGTGTTCTGGAGCACTCGGGTGTGTATCTACATCATGCCAAGAATAAAGTATATCAGCCGTGACATCAGATCAGCAACTGTTATTGCTCATCAATCTGGGAAGGGTTATAAGGCCATCTCCATACAATTAGAAATTCACCATTCTACAGTGAGAAGGACTGTGTACAAATGGAAAGCCTTCAAGACAGTTGCCAATCTTCCCAGGACCGAGCGTCCCAGTAAACTCAGTCCAAACTCAGACTGTTTAATGCTCAGATATATAAAGAAAATCTCAAGAGTTACATCATGTGACCTACAGGCCACTGTAAGAACATTAAATGTTGATGTTCATGACAGCACAATCAGAAAAAGACTGAACAAGTATGGCTTTCATGAAAGGGCGACTAAGAAAAAACCCCTTCGCAATAAAAAGAATACGGAGCACATATTAGGTTCGTAAAATTGCATCTGAACAAACCACATAAAATCTGAAACAATATCCTTTGGACTGATGAGACCAAGGTGGAGGTGTTTGGTCATCATGTACAGTGATATGTTTTGTGAAAACCAAACACAGCGCATCACCACAAACAACTCATAACAACTGCACGGTGGTGGAGGGCTGATGGTTTGGGCTTGTTTTGCAACTACAGGTCCTGGGGAACTTGCAGCCATTGAGACAACGATGAACTCCAATTTATACCAGAATATTCTTGAGACAAATGTGAGGGTGTCTGTCCAGCAGCTTAACCTGGGCCGAAACCGGGTCATGGAACAGGACACCAGCAAATCGACATCTAAGTGGCTAAAAGAAAAACATCAAGGTGTTGGAATGGCCAAGCTATAGTCCAGACCTCAATCCCATTGAGATGCTGTGGCGGGACCTTAAGAGAGCTGGAATGAACTGAACCATGTCTTTTCGCTATCCAAGATATTTTAAAGTCTCTACTCTTACTAACACATTTTGGGAGTCAATCACCAAATCGTACTACACACCAAAACCCCACTTGTTTATGAATCGACTTCGGAAGCACGTCCAAGTTGCATCATACGCAGCAGATAGGCGGTGGCCTTAACCAGCGTTTCAGCTCAGTGAGATATGAGCCCACGTGCGCTGAACACTAGACAGTCTGAAAATGTTGAATAGTAGGTACTACGGGCTGTTTCAATATTATAGGTCAGATGAAACAAGGCTGTGAGCCACATGCGGAGTTGGATGTGCAATGTAACATGTAAAGCAATTTAAGCTGTATTCCATATGTGAAAGGTGCTATATAAACTTATTTATTTACTCATTCATTTGATGGATTATACCATATTATACACCATTCCCTGAGACAAAGACTCAGACCTGTATTTCATGGCTGTTACTCAGAATCGCTCTCACCATGAACCACGTTCTCTCACGCCACAGCCCCTTTCTTCCCTTCTCCTTGACCTTTTTGTTCGTCTTTCCTTCGGATAGCTTGCAAAGGTCCTGGCAGGTCGCACCGATATTGAAATTTAATTGTGTCGAGAGCCTAAAGAATGGAATCACCTTTTCGAAGATGGGTTTTCCAATCAGTGCAACCTCTAATCAATCCGGACCACGGAATCCGTCACTATCTTCAAAAAACAGCTAATGACCCACCTCTTCCATGAGCATGTAACTAACCCCTAAAATGCCAACCCCCACATTATCTTTTTTTTTTTTTTAAACTCACTCTGGCTCTTACACCTCTACTCTGCGCACATTGCTTCTCTAGAATTCAATTATAAATCTTGTATAGTAGCACTACTCGTATTGTTCTCCACTTGATATATCGCTTTGCTTGTATTTCCTCGTTTGTAAGTCGTTTTGGATAAAAGCACCTGCTAAATGAATAAATGTAAATGTAATCACCTTCTCCATCTCTCTGTTTGTACTGTCTGACCTGAGAGTGTTTCTCAAATTTGAGAAACACGGCTAGAACGGTCAGTGTGTTTATCTGCTTTCTTCAATCCATTGACTATTATTAGCTGTTCATTTTAGCCATTCACCTGAATAGGTTGAAAGCTTTAGTGGCTGTATTGAAGAACTTAATAGATGACCCTGAATACATGAAATGTATGTCACAGTGCTCAGTATACCTGTATGGGCGGACGATGTATGCTGCAGTGATCCAGTCCCAAAACTCTGTGTCCTTATCTGCGTGATTTTCTTACAGCCAGTGTATCTAAGGAGTGACGTGCATAGCAACGTGGAAGCACTCCAGTGTCCGTGCTAGCTTGCGAGCATTATATTAACATTTGTTTACTCTCAGACCCTCACCAAACAACGGTGCATGCTCAAGTCTCACAACAAGTAAACCTTTTTATAGACTCTACAAATCAATGTGGCTGTAATGGACAAGCACACGTACTGAACGCAGCTCTAATTCAGAAATGTGCAAACAATGGACACATGCACGCATTCGCGCATGGACTGTGAGGACACATGGAAAGAGTAGGCGGCCATTCCCACAGTAATCCCATTTGCACATTCTTACACGAGAAGAGCACGGCTCTGTGCACTACACAGTTTTAATTACAGCTGCTGTCTTTTACGCACATGCAATCACACTTCTACACACGTGTAGGGGCCACATTGTGCTAATTGGCTGTCAGGCAAAGGGACGATATTCTTTGGGAAGCAGGCGCTCTCTTTGTTGGGAACAAACAGTTCCCCCCCCTCCCCCCCATTTCCTCCACCACCAGCAGCTCCTTAAGTTCGACATATACTGTAATAATCTACAGTATGAGTGAGCATGACTGCTTGAGAGTGGCTTGAGAGTGTGAACTGTCAATGAGCTTGTGGTTGAACGGTTAGCAGCTATAAACTCCTACTGCAGTACGGGCGAACCTATCCCAGGTTCTCAAAACAAGTCCTGAAAGCAAGCTGCTCTGCCTAGTTTAAAACATTCCCCATTGCACACCTGATCCAACTTATTGACGGCATGATAATTACGTGAGTTTAAAGCAGGATAAACTTCAGGACCCTCAGACTAAACTGTGTTACGTTTGCTGACATAAAGCAGAATCCAGAAGGAAGTACTGTGGCCAAATTTCAACATATGGGCCTATGAACCCTACAGTGGCACTACCAAATGCGCACATGTCTGCCATATTTCCATCACATTCAAACTTTCTCTGTGGAACTCGAGTTCACGAGTTCAGACAGTTTCAGGCAAAGTGGTAAATAAGCAATTTAATTTCTACCCCAATCAGAAGGCAGAGTAGTCCCTCCTGATATATTCACAAAAAAAAAAAAAAAAACCCAGAGAACAGCAGAGGGTGAACACATCAAAATCAAAATGGAACTTGTCACACGCCTCCTTAAATAATCTCACAACAATGTTTAGCCTACAGCAACATTTTTTTCAAGTTATGGTTACAATAATAAGATTCCATCCTACCCGCCTGCTCTCAAATGGAATAAATCTCAGCAGGAGTAATGTTTGGTATAACGAATAGATTCATCAGGATTTCTGACAGGATTGAGGTAAAAAGATTGTGCTTATTCATAGTCATAATTATGAAAGAGAACAAATCCTCCTGTTAATGATAGCCTCTATTTCATCAATCTGCAAGGTGTTGAGTGATATGCTTTTTTTTTTTTTTTTTTAGTTAGCTGTAGTTCAGGTAAAATTCTTTTTCATTTTTGATTCTCACTCTCTCACCTTCCTGCAGGTACATGACAGCCTGCGAGTAATTCTGCAGGGCGTGGTGTGTGCGTCCCAAGCTGCTGTAGGCCTGCGTCTTGGCTGCCAGGTCATTAGTCTGTGCAGCAATGCTCAGGTGCTGTTCCTGGTACACCACAGCACGCTCGAAGTTGCCCAACGACTCGTAAGTGAGACCCAGGTTGCCGTACGCCCTGCCCTGGCAGCTTGCGCTTCCTGTTTCCTCAGCGAGCTGGAGGTCCCGCTGGTGGAACTGCAATGCGGTGTCATACTCTCCCATGAGCTGATAGACAGCACCCAGGCCGCAGCTGGCCTGGCCCTCCAGGGACAGGTCGGCGTTGTCGCGGGCGATGGCTAGCTGGCGCTCCAGGCATGAGATAGCTTGTTCATAGTTGCCCAGCTGGCTGTGCAGGCTGCCCAGCTCTCCGTACGCCTGTGCCTTGTTGTTGCACTCTCCCAGCTCATGAGCCACCACCAGACGCTTCTCGAAGCACACCAACGACTGCTGCAGGTTGCCCATAGCCCTAAAGGGATTGGAGGAGCACATCAGTCACACATAACTAGTTACATTACGTCAAAGGAAATGGGATGGTCCAGGAATTGTTGTTTGGCTTTTTGCCCCCTTTACTCATATCAGACTATAAGTTGGTTGGAGAATAGGATGATTGATTTGATAACTGGTAACTGGAAAATGTGTTGCCTTTCAATGCAATAAAATGCTTTAATGAAGCTGTGAAAACTGCTAAACGAATCTGTACAATTTTAACAAAACATCACTATTATGTAGGATCAGAACACTAAGTAGGATAAGTAGCAAAAATGTACTCTTCACTGAACCTTTAATAACAAGAGGAAAAATCAAAGACCAAAACTTAAATTATAGAAGCAATATTGCTCCAGTTTCACAGTATGAAGAGACCAGAGTCTCACAAGACCTCATAACACATGACCAGGATGAATTATTTGAAAAATAAAAGGTTATGGGATAGGTGATACACTAGGCAAAGCTATATTCGGAATAAGAAATGTAGCCTATCACCACATAATTTGGAGTCCTTTGGGAGAAAAATATCTCTGCAGGTTTATGTGGAAAACATCATCCAACACTGTCTCTGAGGAATTAGAAGGCCTGACTGAATTCATCCAAGGCGGCTGCTGGGACACATTTGCTATTTAAGACGCCATGCATCATTGCGCCTTGTGGTGCAGTCACTTGGAATTACACTGCCATCAGTACTGTCAGATGTAAATGAAACAAACAGCATTTAATGTCTGGCCTTAATGAGCCTCTTGTTGGATGCGTCTCGAGTATCGAGGGCGAGCATTCTCTCAGTGGGGGAAAACCTGGCGCATTGTCCCTGCTGACAATGTAATTTACCTTCCTGTGGGCTGGAGCAGGACGACAGGGGGTGTTTGATGAATGATAGCTTCACTGGAACTGGTATACTGTAGACCCAATATGGGTTCTTCTACCTTCAGCTGTTACAACTCCCCAGTTGGTAGCATTTTCCCATCAGCCACTGCAGAAGCCCATTCATCAACTCCTTCCCCACGTCAATATACTTTATACCAGAAAGAAGATGGGGTAAGCAGAATGTACAGAGGGCTCTGAGGTGGTGGTGGAGCACTTAAGCAGATGATTGGATGTTAATTAAAGATGATGGGTGGTATGATGTGTTAAGACTGCCATAACGGCACAGAAGATAGGCGTGGCTGCGCAGACCTTGGTCTTGTGGTAACTGCACCTGTGCTGCTAACAAATTCAGATAGTCCAAGAAGTATAGATGTGTATTCACTGTATGCATGAATGGGCATGGTGGTGTGACAGTGTTACGTATAGTACCGTTGCTATGTCGCCGTATTTAATAATAAATCAACCATGGAATTTGAACCCTAATCTGAAACGAATCCTTGAGGATCTAATAAAATTTTCTTTAAAAGTTGCACTGCACAATTCAGTGACAACTAGCCAATGATTTATATTAAGCATCTTACATTACACATACTTAGCAAAAACAAAAAACACAAAACAAAAACATCTTACCTGTGTCCGTTGCCCAGCCCCCTGTAGGCTTTCTCCTGATCCTGCATGTGATTGAGACTCTGTGCCACAGACAGGTACTGCTCATAGTACTTGACTGCCTCCTCATAGTCGCCCAGCGAGTCGTAGCAGTCTCCCAGATTACCATAGGCACGGCCGCGGTCCAGCACTGCCTCATTGCCACTGAGCTGCTGCAGCATGGCCAGCTGCTGCTCAAAGTAGCCAATGGCCTCCTCCATCACACCCATATTCATCTTGGTGATACCCATGTTGCCGTAGACCTGGGCCTCCACACTGGGGTCCTTTAGTCGTTGGCCCAACTCCAGCTGTTCTTCGTAGCACTTAAAGGCCATGCTATATTTGCCCAGAGACATATACACAGCTGCAAGGTGCCCATGGGCTCGGCACTCACCTTGGATGTCTCCTAGCTCCTGGTAAACCTCCAGCTCTTGAGTGTGGTAACCAAGGGCTTTGTCATATTTCTGTAGCATCCGGTAGGCAGCACCTAAAGCAGCATAAGCATTGGCCTCCATCCTCCGCTCTTTGACCTGATGTGCCAGTGCCAACTGTTGTTCGTAAAACTTCACAGCACCAGGAACATCCTTCTTGCAAATAAAAATGTCACCCAGGTTTCCCAGAGCACGGAACCTGGCCTGCGAGTTGTTCAGTGACTGGGCCAAGGACAGAAGGTACTTCTGGCACTCTTCAGCCTTATTGTAGTCACCTAGAGCTTTGAAAGCCAAGCCTAGATTGCAATAAGCTTTGGCTTGGCTCAGCTTGTCATGAAGGTCTTTGGCCAGAGCCAGGTCTTGTTCATAGTACTTGACTGCATCCTGGAAGTTTCCCAGGCAGTAATGTGCATAGCCCAGATTGTGACAAATCTTGCCCTCACTTTCCATGTCCTGCAGGTCTGGTGCGAGCCGTAGATACTGCTCGTAATAGGGCACAGCCTGTGGGAACTCCCCTCGTGAACAGTGAAAGTTCCCCAGGTTCCCCAGCGCGCGGGCCTCGCTCTGGATGTCACGGAGTTCACGAGAGATGTTCAGGTGATTCTGGTAGTGCTGCAAGGCTCTGTCATGTGCCCCCAAGGCCTGATACGCAACAGCCAGGTTGCCATGGGTGGAGGCCTGTGATGCGCGGTCGTTAACCTCCATTGAGATCTGAAGCTCCTGCCGGTGGTAGCGTACAGCCTGGTCAAAGACACCGAGGGCATTGTAAGCGTTGCCCATATTGCCATAAGCTCTGCCCTGGGCGGCATAGTCATTCAGCTCCTGAGCTATGGAGAGGTGAGCTTTGTGCAGCTTCAGAGCCGTCTCATAATCTCCTTTCATCTGGTGGATGATTCCTATATGGAAGAGAAAGATGATGCTGATCAATTATCATTAAGACCTACAGAACAAAAGCAATCTCTGTGTAAACACGTGTTCGTTCAATTTCACGACTGTAAAAATTAGCACTGAAATTGTGTTTGATTACACCAAATGTTTTTCTTAACATCTAATCAAATCAAAGAAAGCTGAAACATCTGAAAAGAGGTTCAGGTTTAGTTGCTTGTTTCGCAGTCTCCGTGCGGGAAGTTAGCCTGGGCAAACATCACGCAATCTTCAGTGGGAAGAGATACGAGTACATCTCAAGTCATAAGTAGCTTTCAAAAAGCCAAAAACAAGTTTCAAGCAACGTGTGTTTAATAATTGAAGAGCAAGTTTGTAAAATATCTTGGAATAATCAAGGTCTAGCTCGGTTTCTTCTCGGCGCCTTTCATGCCAAAGCTATTCATACCCAGAGGATGGAGAATTTGAGCTAAAACAACAAAAAACAAAAATCCAAAACATTCAACTTCTGTGTGTCCTGGGAGAACTCCTAAGATCCCCATTGTTGTCTTTGTACTTTTCCATAAAATAATCATTACCGCTGGGATGCCGAAATCCTGGCCCTCTGCTCTCAGCGCGTGATGGGATCTTGTGGCTAGAGTAGTGAGGCCGAGTGGTGGGAAGACTAATGAATATGTACAGTGGAAAATAGGTTTGAGTGCAAGAGTGGTGGGAGACATTAATATTAGGTTCATGAGATTGGGCTTCCAGATCCCAGCATGCTCATATCGCCTCTTTTCTTCCACTAACCCAGAGCGCCATCTGTTAAGTGCAGATGGATCAGGAAAAGTGCTGGGATGAGCGGAAAACAGGACTCGGGTGTAGGACTAACAGTGGGCAGCTGGTTGCGACGCTTGTAAAATCAGTATATCTGTACTAACCAAAAATGATTTCGGTCCCCGGGGAGCCCAAAGCCATGGGAAAATCATGCAGAAATAGTCACACAGAGCTAAAACAGTTATTATAGGGACTGAGGAGCCAGTGCTGTCTAAATGGCTAGGCATTAGCAGATTGCACTGATGTGCTGTGTAAGCCACTGGATATTTGGTGCATGCTCCAGTGTGACTGTGTGTGTCCTTGAGTGTTGATCGTAGCCTTGAAAGTGCTATGAACAAACTTCTGCTCAGAGTTTCTCGACATGAAGCATGTACCTTCATCCTCCATTACATTAAAAAAACATACCTTTGGAGAGATTTACGGAATACCCATAAAACTGAATTTACACACAGACTAGCTCACCAACAGCACATTGACACTAGGGCACTCCATAAAAACTCAATCACGCTGATGCCTTTATCGGACTTGTCACACATCAACAACAACATACTCTAGTGAAGGATGTCTGGGTAGAATATGTCTATAGTCTGCTTTATCCTGCAGTGGATCTGAAGCCTATCCCGGGAACACTGAAGCAAGGCGTGAAGCATGAATATACCCTAGACAGTATGACAGTCCATCGCAGGGTGCCACGACCACACTCGTTCACACTTTGGGGCAATTAAAGTGTAGCTAATTCACCTACTGGCATGTTTATGAGAGGTGGGAGGAAACCAGAGGAAACCCACAAGGACACGAGAAGAACACACAAAAATCCATGCAGACAATAACCTGCACTCAGGATCGAACTGGGAACCCTGGAGTGCACGGTGTTGCACCTCATGTGTTTCTAGTTCTCAGTTAATAAGCCTGATAATTATTTTCAAAGCAATTACAGTAAAATGCAGCACCGCAGAAACTGCATGCAAATATGGACGTTTTATTACTGGCCACTGATCTACTGAAGCCACTGCTGATGAATCCTGGGACTGTAGTAAGACTGAATCTTGCAGAACTTTTGGACCCTTATCTCCAGAGACTTCCGTTCAAATTGAGATTTTTTAAAAACAATATTTCCTAAACTTACAGAATGACAAAACATCTAATAATCTCAAACCTCTGCACATTTCTGATATATTTTCACAATTCCACGAAAACTCTCGATTCCATGACGTTCCTCGTACCACTCTGATCGGGTCCCTATACATTGGAAGCAGCAGCACTGTGTGTGCATGAGTGAGCGTGAGGTGGAAGAGGCCATACGAATGGATGGAGGGAATAGACGCCCATCTGCTCACTGTCAATCAGAGTAAGCCAAAGCAAAATTAGCAGCATGTGGTAAATCCAATTAGTGCCAGTGCCAACCGAAAACCTGGACACCAAGGGCCCATTATACCACCTTTTCATCAAATATTTTCTTTCAAATGGCCCTCAGTTTTCTGTGACCAATCATTATTACTTAACCCTGTGATTCCTCAGTTGAAAGAGAAAGCTCACGTTAGAGGCTGGTTTGAGGAGGATTCCCATGGGACTCCTCTCAGCAAAATGTGCCAGACTCTCAGAATTGTATCTCTGTGGTAAAAGCTCAACTCATGAAGCCCATAGGGACCTGTTTCTGCACGACTGGTCTTGGACATACATTTGCTAATGTTATGTCCACAGCATGTACTGTAAGGTACAGTGAACACTGTCAAATCAATGACTGTAGCTTGTATCCCAAGAGGCATACTGTTTCACAGCTACTGTAACTCATGCAAAAGATCCATGGAGGTAGAAGTTCCAATTATTTTGTTAATGCTGATAAATTGAAATAAAAAAAATCTTTAAATTTTATTTTACTCTATGTATTAGAGACACACTGCTTACCTCTAAAATATTTAAAACAGTGATTTAATTCTTGTCTAATATTGTGTGTGTATTTTATATATATATATATATATATATATATATATATATATATATATATATATATATATATATATATATACTATCCTTAATCATGTATATTTCTGCATTGCTTCTACTTGAATATGCAAATGCATTAAAAACTAACACTGAAGGCTACAAATATGCTAAATTACCGTTAAACACACAGCAATCTTCACTAGCATACACTGCAGCTCGATCGGCAGTATGTATGGGACGTAAGAAGGATGAACGGCTGGAAAGTGAAAAGTGTCTCTCCTTTAAAGGATTACAGCGGCACAGGAGTAAAACCTCCAGAGATTGACATCTGGAGACAGGGGGACAGCAGATAGGTAAAGCGGGCTCAAAAGTTCACCAGAGGCCAACAAGAACATCAAAACCGCTTGAACAAGGTGAAACGCACCAACTCGCAAGTGGAAGAATACAAATGCTGAGCAGCTTCATTTGTCTGCAGCCGTGGAGAGGCTTTAAGCAGCTCTGGAGGACTTTGGAGTAGGGCAGTTCCTTCAAACGCACATTAAGACTACAGCATGCCCCAGGCTATGGCTCCACATGATAGAAGAATATGAAATAGAATTTATGCTTCAGATGGCCATGCAGAAATGTCACGTACAGCCAGCTCCAGCATCACTGGCACCCTTCATTAGAATGAGCAGAAACCATTAATAAAATGGATAAAATGTCTGCAATAAGTGACATTTAACACACACACACACACACATACATACACACACACATACATACATACATACATACATACATATAAACTGAACATATACGTGCTCATTCAGATTATTTTAGGGGCGTCAATCATTTTGACATACTTTCTGTTGTGAGAAAATGCTGCATTAAAAAACATGAACCATTGTGGGCAATATTCACTTTTATACAATAATTGCCAATAATTCTGGACTTGAACGCACTGGAATAGATCATATTATACACTGTATGTCTGTAAACCCCTAAATGTAATACATCATCATATTGTATTCCACTTTTAATTCCATCCTGGATGACTCTTTATTTCCAGAGCAAGCCTCCCATTTGAGCCCATTACACTGCTGTCGCATTTGAAGTATCGTCTCTCCAGAAGCACTGCCGTGTTATGAATTAATTAGCACAAGAGTTAACTCCTCATCAAAGCTTTAAGCTTCCCCTGACACGGATTTGACAAATTTTACAAAGAAAGATCGAACCAATTCTCATTCGATTTGCGACCCATGTTAAATTCTTAACTCTGCACCTTTAATTATGGAGGATATTTGCATTATTAAATTGCATGGAGCATCTGCATACTTCTTGAGAGTCTGACGGAACCCCCCCCCCCCACACACACACACACTTTTTGTCTGTTTTTCTTCCAAGAAGCACAGCCAAAGACAATTTTATGAGGACAAAGACTGCACTCAGCACCTCCCTTGTGTATGAACTCTGTTTTTGCTGTTCTTTGGTTGTGCAGTCATGTATGGTATCCCAACACACTCGGAAAGGAAAACAGGAGTTCTTAACAGTTATGTGGAGTTACTGGAATCTACGTGGTGTTACATGGAGTTACATGGAGGTAAGGTAACAGGTTTCTTTTGGAGGCTACATCTTATATCAAACCACCTCGCAACTTCTGTTCTCAATCAACATTTCACAATCAGAGGAGAGAAGAGGTAAAACCACAGAGCAATAGCCTCAGAGCTGTTTTCCTTTGTTTTCACTCCTGCCCCTTTTCACTACTTCCTGTCTCATCTCCTGACAATCCAGGCATTAAACAAGGTGCTATATTCCATCATGTGACTTCTAGTGCTCTGCAGAGCTTTAGGCGAAAACGAAGACAAACAAATAGCAGACGTATTGACATTGAATTCTCTAGATGGCTAAGCTTTGTTCGGCTTCAGGAGAATGGAACGGTAAATTGCATTTTGACTGACAGCAATGTCTCCTAGCTGCATATATATATTGAAACCTAGACGAATTATAGCCTATAGAAACCTGGAACTAGGCCTCAAAACAACAACCTACATACTGGTCGATCTGGAAATTACTGTGGGTGTTCACGCCAGTGTAAATAACTCTACTCCACATTACCACAGACTAACAATCTAGCCCTCATTATTATAATTTATTGTCCACCAAATCCCAGCTAATCTGACATTACAATCACTATATGTTCATAAACAGTGACCCATTTCAAAACTATAGCATTATTGGCTCGAGTCTTCTCTACTACTAATTGCTTTTGTCGGTCGACAACTATTAAAATGTTATTACAAAATATGTCTCAATATGCTATTAAGATATAATACACTGTCAACCTTATTTATCAAGCAAGAGTGCCTGATTCTTAATCAATACGAGTATTTACAAAAGTTTAGTGAAATCTATAATTATAATAAAGCAGAACTCACAGAGGACAGGGGGCCAACCCATAACAGGTCACAATCACATCACAGACAATCTGTAAACGCCAATCAGCCTTCAGTGCATGTCTTTGGATAAGGGGAGGAAACTGGAGTAGCCGGAGGAAACCCCCGGAACACGGGGAGAACCTGCAAGCTCTGTGCACACAGGGTGGAAGCGGGATTTGAACCCCCCAACCCCAGAGGTGTGAGTCAATCATCATCATCATCATTTATGCTTCATTTCTCCAAGTAATCATCTAATATACTTGTTCAATCGTGGTTAGAATGCAAAGGAAATGCAAAAGGAAATTTATCGAATCAGGATTTTGTCCCGACTGCATCTACACAGACACAGCCAAGTGAGCGTACACGTTAGTTAAGAGCTCGTCCAATTGACCATTAAACCATTCAACATATTTAATATAAGCACAAAGTGACCGAGGAACCAGCCATCATGTCTTGATTTCCCAACAGGCTTGAAAACACCACTGACTTTGAGTGCGAGCATTAGCCGAACCATTAATTGACTTTGATTGATATAAAAATGAGATTTAGTAGGTAGGCAGATTCACAAACTAGATTCACAACCGTTAAAACAGAAATAAAATCTATAACAGTGGAGGAAATGCATCTGGACTTACTACTGATAGAGAGCAAAACAGAAATAATTAGAAATGGCCGCTGAGCACCATTGTTAGCACCGATTCCCTTGTTACACTGCTTTCTTTAAATACCTGAAGTGGCTGATTGTGTGAGGTTGACCCAAATCGAACAATGAGAATGAGTCGTCTGACTGTGCCATGTTTCTAGTCCTGTGGCTCACTGGGAGTTTCTAACGTTGAATTTTTTTTTTTGCTAGTGTACGCTTCTTGGCAGCCGCCCACGTCCTCTGTTGTGTGTCAGTGCTCTGTAACGTATGATATCTACACTGGGATCTAACAGACCTTTCACTTTTCTAACTGGCACTGGACGTATTGAAGGCCTAGACCTAAAAGGACTGGGTTAGAATTGAATTACAATCTCAAACACAGGCACAAATCAGCTCAAACAGAAAATGCAAAAGTGATCAGAGGCTGTCGGCGCCATTACACAGCTCATTGCAGGTACCGGAAAAAAAAGAAAGAAAGAAAAGAAGATAAACTGATGAAACCCACAAACCAATCCAAATCAAAGCCGCATCCTTTTACATCCTGAAGACTGAAGCCCAGTGATAACGGCGTGTCTGTTACCTGCAGGCTCTCAATCCGCCTCCAGTTACTGTCCACTCAGCAATACTATACAGGGATCCAATTGTCCACACTCAGGGCTTGGATATCGCTTATCCTACTGAACCCAAACCACCTCTGAATAAAACATGAGTGGTTATAGAACAAGAAGGCAGCTTTCTCATGTTGCCTACCTGAAAGAGCAAATAGGAGTTCCTACCCCAAGAGTAGCTATTGTTAGAGCTTTAGAGATAAACCAAGAGACTAGGAGTGCTTGAGGTCACCGTGGGAAGGATTTCCATTTCTAACCAGCGGTGTAACACATGTTTGATAATGTTTTCGAATGAGCTTTCATATACACGTGTACAACAGCTCATGAAATTGTATACCCAAGCAAATAACAGCACCTGGAGAGGTTTAGGTTTCTATTCAAGCAACTCTCGCTGCTATGTCAGTAAATATTTTGCTTTTATTCTTCTCTACTAAATCCTACCTCTGACGCCGCAATCGATCTGTTCATTACTGTTGCCGAGCAGCCGAGCTCGAGGCACAGCGTGCGATCATTAATTTTATAAGTGCTGCCATTCTTTCTCAGCGTACCGTTATTGACAGTCCTGATCAATAAAGTTTCGAGCACACAGTAGGTGGAGAGAGAACGAGGCCAAACAGAGAGAAAGTGTGGCGACTAGTGCGCCAATTACTAAAGTCTAGCTCATCCTAAAAGCCCCCCACCCCCCCCCCCCTTTTTTTTTTTACACTTTTGTTAAACTGGCATAATGTGATTGATGAGTAATGTAGAAAAAAAAGAGTCTAAATTGGATAAAACAAATTGACTTGATCTGACTTACTTGAAAAATACTTTCATTGCAACTGTTCTCCAATGTGCTGTATGAAATAAACCCCCCAAAAAACCCCTAATGTCAGTATGTCAGGTCTCGAAACCGTTTTCTGTGGCAGATTTTAAAGGCAAGCATATATCACATAGAAGCAAATTCAGCTTCTCTACAAACCAATATGGGTATTGCGTTATAAATGATCATACTAAAGTCTGCACACAACAGATTTCCCCGCCTTTTTTTTACCCTCACAGCACATATTTACATAACAATTGACTCGCAGTCATTCTGGATCAAGCTCGTGTCACTCCCACGGCTGCCTGCCCTCGCTTTTCAACGGGAACATTTTTCTTTCGAGTGTTGATCTATTCATTTGGGAGCGCATGCATGCCATCAGATCAAATTGATGGAGCTGTTGTCAGGCTGAGCGAAAGTAGCGCTAGAAGTCAGAGTGAGGGATAGAAAGAGCTCGGAAACACTCGGGTTTGATGGGCTCCATTTGTCCTGCGCTTACATTTTGCCCACACTAATACAAATCACAGAGGTGACGTGTGTGAAGTGAGGTGCAGGAGGTGCTGCAGGAAAAGGTCTGGGTGTGTAGTGTAATGGGACGGCGTGCGCCAAAACCTTGAGTAGCTAGGGAGGACTACTACTTGTTTAGATTTTTGTTTCTGGTTACATTATACTATAGTCAATGAGCTGAGCTGGGTGCATTAGAGCAGCTATACATAAATAAATAAATAATCAGGGATTCAGAACCACTCTTTCTTCTTGTTTGTGCTTACCCAGGTTAGAGGAGGCGCGTCCTTCAGCGGCACGGTCTTTCAGGCCCTCAGCGATACTCAGCTGCTGCTCATGGTACTGCTTGGCGCGCTCCAGGTCCTGCATGCAGCGGGCAGCATGGCCCAGACCGGCGTACGCCCTCATCTCAATAGCACGCTCCTGCAGCTCCTGAGCCAGCTCCAGTACACGTGCATGATACGATGCAGCTTTGTCAAAGTCGCGCCGGTAGTGGTAGGCACTGCCCAGGTTGCTGTAGGCGCGCGCTTCCTCGCGCTTCTCACCCTGCACCTTGGCAATGTCCAGGTGCTGCTCATGGCACTGTACGGCGCTGGCGAAGTCTCCCATGGCAATATAGACGGCGCCCATATTGCCCAGCTCACGCGCCTCCGCCAGCTGGTCCTTGCGCTGCTTGGCCAGGAGAGCACACTGTTTGTGGCTAGCCAGTGCGTTGGGATAATCGCCGATGGCTGTGTAGACGTGGCCCAGGCTGCTGAGCGCCGATGATGCTGCCTAGAAATACAGAAACAGAAATTAAGTAACGGCACCTCATCAGAAGTCGTTAAATCTTTTAGATACATCTCAAAAATGCATTCTCTGCATCATTCATTTGCCCTCAGCTTCGGGAAAGAAGATGCCCTAGCATAATTGTGCAAATCATGCAGAACGCTCCCATAAAACTAAGCTCCTGATCCTCCGAGCACGGTGGATGCAGCAGACACGCATCCTAACAGGACCAGGCTTGTCTCCTGGATAGCTACGCTTCATGGGAGCCCATTAGCTGCAAGAAACATCCTCTCTAGTGGGATCTGCAGCAGCACTGTTGTCTGTAAAGGCTGTGCTTCACACAGTGTATAGCCTTTCATTCAATTTTGACTCTCCAGAGCCAAGAAGGTCATTATACAGGAGCGCACACAAACACCACAAGGTGCTAAATGGCCTCTGAGTGTAGCTGTTCCCGGGGCTCACACAGTCAAGCCCTGTGTGCTGGAGGAGTTTGGACGGGGGCTGTAGGGATGTGGAGTGCTTATCACAATGAAAAACGGCTGTCTGTTTGTTTTTTGTCCTCTGTTATCAGCTGATATTGTGTGCTGTGATTATCAGCCTATCAGTGCCTCCAGTAAATCTGATGCACCTTTAGTGTCCATATAAACGGCTGTATCTACGTCTGAATCGCATACAGCTATCTGAAATCCCATTTTGCACTATCAATACAAAAAGCCTTAAACACAAACTTCAGGCTGAACATCCTCTCCACTGTCCACTCGGTTGCTGGGAATGGAAAACAACATCTGCCATGGAGAATAAAAGCTAATAAAGAGTTTTGTTTGACCTCTAAAGCTCAGGCTAACTCTGAAGCCGAATGCTAGGCCATCCTTAGGCTCGCTCAGTGCCGATCTCTGGGTGCTGCCTGGAACCAATTACCGTCAGACGTAAGGACTTCCAGCTAGTTCTCATTTCTCAGTTTAGAGGGACTGCAAGATGCAAGACAATTACCCTCCATCAGGAGCCCGGGCTCCTCCTGGTCACTGATAACCTATCTGTCCCACTGCAAGTTCATGTGCACAGGTTGTCTGTGTAGATTTTCAGTCATCCAGGCCTTTCTGACAGTCCTGAACTGGTGAAGCGTCTTCGTATGTCTTCTAACTCCAGTACAATCACCTTGACCTACTATTACTAGACATTTGCGGTATTTGATTACAGGTTTGTCTCTCAGCACAGACGAGAGAGAGCGCGTCATTAGATTTTTAAGCAGTTCAGCCTGCGGTGAAACAACATTCTCTACGGAAACGTGATTCTGTCTCTCAGAATTTCTGGGTTAGATCGCAAAATAACCAAGGAAATAAAAAAATAAAAAAATAAAATAAAAAAACTAATCTCGGTGTTGCAGGACGGACCAGCTGCTGTCGAGAGAAGCGCACTGTGTTTTCAGCGCATTTAACGCTCCTGATTTAGCTCATGAAGAGCTCGATAATTAGTGAAGCTGGACTGTTAGAACTAGAAAAACCTCTAAAGTGTGTAGCGCTGTGGTCCACATGGAGCGGAATGTAATTTTATTAATTATAGTGTAGATTTGCTCATCCCAGGACTCACAAGCTGCTCATACTGAACATCCTGTAAACACACCGGGGATGAAACCAAAACACAAAGAAATTGTTTGGAAGGAAAATATCATGTGTTTTAAACAGATGCAAATAGAGATATAAACAGGAGGCACGCAATTCCTTTGTGTGTCGTGTCTATTGTAGTTTGCTCTAGTAGTCTGTCCTAAACACTGCCTTACTAGCTCCTGAATAAAACCATATTTCTATACAAACCGAAAATTTTACAAAGGAAAGGTCACCGCTCCGTATAGCTAGTCCCGGTTCGCAGAAATGAAAACAAAATCAAGCAAACTCCACAATGTTCGGAGGAGCTTGTGATTTTTCGAAATTACCACAGGTTTTCCGCACAGTTGAGCCAAGACGCAAGATGTGATGTCATCAAGACCATCATTCAGTCAAAAGCCCTCTTTGATTGATGTGTGTCAACACAGGTACAGCTAAAAGGTCTCGTTTACCAACAAACATCACTGCGAAAGACTGTAATTTCGCCAATTCAAGTAGTTTTGCGCAAAAAAAAAAGATTCATCGCAAATTTTTGAAAAAATCCGCCGCAAAATTTGGCATTTTCGGCCGCAAGAATCGCAAAAAAATCTCCACGAAATCCTGTACTGATACAGTATAGCCCACAGTGGCAACTCGTATTATACGTTTGTTTTTTTTACTGATGAAACATTAAATGAAAATCTAATGGGCATTATAATAAAACGCCACCTAAAGGATCCCCGTTTTCACTCGCAGCAAAACTGCGTCCTAACGTTGTTGTAGATGCTGCTAGCGTGTCCAATAGTTCTCCGATTTGGGAAAGAAACTGTAGTTTTGAAAGATAACTCCCCAGCTTACTCGGTCACATTAGATAGTAAGCTTGCCAGAACATTCCACAGGGCGTCTGCTTGAGACCAACTCCCGCTTGTACACTATAATGATTTATAATCCCACTGGATAGCGGTGTCACCCAGAAGAGGATGGGGTTTCCATTTCGAGTCTGGTTCCTCTCAAAATTTCTTCCTCATGCCGTCTCAGGGAGTTTTTTCATGCCACAGTTGCCTCTGGCTTGCTCATTAGGGCTCTAAATCTACATTCAGAGCTGCTCTGTGAGAGCGTCTATTGTGAAAAGTGCTACACAAATAAAGCTGAACTGAACGTAATTAATTCTGAGTACAAAAGTTAATCTGTTTGTTTGTTTGTCGTCGTCCTTGCTGCTGTATTTGTGCCTTTCCCCAATCAACTACTCCATTTTCTACAATGCCAACGGTCATAGATCTGTGGACTGGTTGCCATGGAAACCTGACTGGATTTGTCAAGAGCGGTTAACTGGGAGAGCCAATTTTCGATAAAGGCGGATTTAACACCCTCTTTCCTTGTTTCCTCAAGTCAGCGGCTTGAAGGTGTGTATATGTGTGTGTGTACGTGTGTGTGCATGTGTGTATGAGCAGGCACATGTGGGTCTGTGCTGGCACTGAATTGCCCGTCTTCTTGACACAGTGCCACAGAGACTGTTGGGTTTCTATGGGATGAAACAGATGATGTTTTCGACCCCAGTCCCCCCCATCCCCCTCCTTCCCCTCCTTTTCAGGTCTGCTAGAAGGGCTTTTATGGTGCTGGAGAAAAGCTTTGTTCTGCTCTCACAGTTACTCCACTTCTAAGGTCAAAGGTAATTCCTGCAGGTCTGAACCTCAAATAAAAGCAGTCACTGATCTTCTAATTCTACTGTGAAACACCCAGCGTTAACTTAACCACTGAGAAATAGTATGGCGATAAGAACGGTATATTAAAAAGACAAAAATATATTGGATTTTTTTTTTTTTTTTTTAAGGGGCACTTTCAGTTAATAAGAATTGATTTTTTTTAAATGTAATAATATACATTAAAAAGAGGTTTGTAAGCAGTAGCAATAATAAACATTAGGAGCACAAGTGTTACCGTCTGAATAAACGCGAGTGTAAAAGTGTGCATACCTTTAGGACACAATGAAAGACAAATAAATGTAATACGAACAAGACATTTTGTGTGAGGTGAAAGAAAACCCAAATTTCCATAAATATTTCATTTCTTATGAGATGTTTTTCCTCCCCGCTACAACTAGTCTTAGATTTAAATAATACAGAAATAAAACTCTTGGTAGTGAGATTTTTAGACTCACTGTACATTTAAAAAAAATGTGGTTTCACAGACATAACTTCATGCTTCACACGTCCTGCCCGATAAATTAGACTTGATCTCGCGGGCTGCACAGACAGACGCAGGTCAGTTCTCACGTGGCCTGCTGTCTTTCCAGCGACACACACCATCAAGAAACTGCTGGGTCATGTCACAAAAAAAATCCAAACTACCCTCTAAAAGCAAAGTCTTGTTGTCATAGCATGAAAGGAAAGACCAGGACACATGCAGATTTACTTTAGCTTTGCCCCATGAGGAAACGATAAAAGGTCAACTTCTGTCCAAAAAAAAAAGCTGTCTTCAAAGCTTATATGGACGAGGCTAAATCTCAGTGTATACTTATTTTACAATGGCATTCATTATACACAGTGTAAGTGAACAGAATATATATTATATAATGAAGAGTCTGTGTGTGTGTGTGTAGACATAGTTTGTTATTAGACAATCTGCCATACAGGACGAAGTCAGGAAACAGGAAGAGAGGGACAAATGTCTTTTGTACCCATTTTTATGTCTCTTCTCTCACATTTATAACATCACTCTTTTTGTCACACACATGTCCAGGTTCATGCTCAGTTTCTCTGGTTAATGGGCTCTTTGAACAAACAGAGTGTGCTCCCTGGTGGAATACTCGTGTCTGAAGACCCATTGGAAGACCCTGCTGTTTTTCTTGGGCGAGCATGAATCATCATCTCCGCTCTCTCTCATACACACACACACACACCCCCCACTGGCAAAGTCATCTACACTGAAGCGAGAGAAAAAGGGAAATGTGGTAGTGAGGACAGGTCAGGTAAAAGGCCAGCTCAGATGATATCACGAAATACAAGATTCAGGGACAAACAAAAAAAACTTGATGATATCAGGGGTCCGGTCACTTTGAACTCTGTTTCGTTTTGAAATGAGAAAACAAGAAAACAGCTTTTTATTTGATTTTTGTTTTTCTTGTCACAGCATACAACGGGGAATTAATCCATCCATCTTCTGTACCGCTTATCCTACAGTGTCCTGGGGGAGCCTGGAGCCTATCCTAGGGAATTTAGGGCAAAAGGCGGGGGACACCACACACACACACACACACACACACACACATTCTCACACTATGGACAATTTAAAGATGCCAACCAAGCTACAATGCATGTCTTTGGACTGGGGGAGGAAACCGGAGTACCTGAAGAAAATCCCCGAAGCACAGGGAAAGCATGCACACAGGGCGGAAGCAGGATTCGAACCTCTAACCATAGAGGTACGAGCCACCGTGCC
Source organism: Ictalurus furcatus (assembly GCF_023375685.1). Taxonomy (NCBI): domain Eukaryota; kingdom Metazoa; phylum Chordata; class Actinopteri; order Siluriformes; family Ictaluridae; genus Ictalurus; species Ictalurus furcatus. The sequence continues at coordinate 6,653,315 of NC_071270.1, forward strand.
CCCTAGGAAATCAATTTTATATATATATAAAAACACACACACAAAAAATATCGATAATAATCGATTATGAAAATCATTATGGATTAGTTGGTCTGCGTGCGGCACGGGGGAGATTTACTCATTACGTTACTTCTGTTCCTTAAACACGCTTCGGAGAGTAAATACCAGCGCACGAGTAAGATCTGTAATGTCTAATTAAAACACTATGATCAAAAGTAAACAAGTAAAATAATAGTCCTAATATTATTTTACTTGTGAATATATAAACCGCAAGGTACAGTGAAAGGGAGTTTTTATTATTAATTTAGGACTGTAAATTAATTCTGTGCTTTTTGTGCATCCATAAAAAATAATGCATAAATACTTATACAATATAAACAAACAAATGAATAAAACACATTTTTTATACACACACACACACATTATATATATATATATATATATATATATATATATATATATATATATATATATATATATATATATATATACACACACACACACACATATATACATACACACACATATATACATACACACACACACACACACACACAATTTATTCGTTAATTTTAGTTTATATTGTATGTAAGTATTTATGCTTTATTTTTTATGGATGCACAAAAAGCACAGAATTAATTTACAGTCCTAAATTAATAATATATACTCCGGGGTGTGTGTGGGTGTGTGTGTGTGTGTATCGGGTTCTTTTCTTTTTTGGACAAACAGTTGTGTAAAGTTTTAGTCTGAAGTTTATATTTGAGTAAATATAAACTTTATATATAGTAAATATATCTGAGTAACACTCAGTTTGTGGATTTTATTTTAAAATCAACAACAAAAAAAAGTGCAATGAAAGTTTGCCCCGCCCCCATGCAATTAATCGAAAAAATAATCGGCCAACTAATCAATTATGAAAATAATCGTTAGCTGCAGTCCTAATACACACACACACACACACACACACATACATACACATATATATATATATATATATGTATATATATACATACACACACATACACACACACATATATATATATATATATATAAAATTAAAATGCCCATTGAAGTACATTTCAGAGCGAAATACTGAAATATTGGAAACTGATTTCTTTTCCTTTACTGTCACCTTCTTGTTATTTTTAAAAAGTATGAAGTGTTTGTTTACATATATATTTCATGTTGAAATGTAAAATGAATAAACGCAACATGCACAGACTATAATAATTGGATACACTGCTTTAAATTAGAGGACATGTCCTGAGTGATTGGGACTCTATCCATCACTACGCAGTAAACACAACAGGAGTGTTAATGGTACAAGGTGCATTAAAAGGATCCCAGAACTGGTCTCTGGTGCACTGCAGAGTTTTACAGAAATCATAACAAAACACTATGAATCTAACTTTGTGATCTTCACCAGTGGCTTCCACTAATTGGATCGCTGCTCCTTCAATGGATGATTTATTCCAGGGTTATTGCTATTGATCCGAAGGCCATCTGTACGAGGGTGGGAAAATCCATTACGTAGAAGGATGAGGAAGAGGAGGGTAGGTGCGACCAAATTAGAAGAACAAATGAGGATGGCATTTAAGCACCGAACATTCGCAGCTCGTTAGGTTTTTCATTCATGAGGATGCCTGAAGAATTAGTCACTTTAACCGATAATTACTTTACCAACCGACATAACCATATCATTTATTCATCTCCGTATTGGGACAAGGCATTCCAGTGGGCAACAAATTAATGGTTGGCTCAATGGAGACTTAAGGTGGATCAATAGAACATCTCCTTTGGCGATCTATAGTGGGAAGGCAACATAAAGAGCATTAGTTCAGAAAGACTGAGACCTTGGTGGAGAGAGAGACCGGAAAGCTCATTAAAATCCAAAACACTCTTCGCTGGTGTGTGAGACAGCCACAAATCAAAGTGATGAGCAGCTGTAGAGTGCGCTTGCTCACTCAAATGAGCCATTTCTTTATGCACGTGCTCCATCGCAGGTCTGTGCAACGGTGCAACATGACGAGAGTTTTCGCTCACGTGCGGCTGAACAGGACCAGCTATTAAATGCACGTTTCATGTGAAAAACGTGAATTACGGTTTCATAATACATGCGTTGAGAGTTCGCAAACCACCCAAACGCCGAAAATAGGTTTGGGTTCGAGGCTGACACCGATGACAGAAAGCAAGAGAGGGGAAACAGTGAGACGGCGAGAGATAGAGAGAGGGGAAGGTACAAATGAGTGATGCATATCACACGCCTGCCGCTGCGCTTGGTGGCACGACTCACACTCTCTACACACTCCGGGGGGAAATGACTCTTAGATCTGAATTTACCTTCAGGAAATTATTCTGACAGTAAATAAAACATTTCAAGTGCAATAAATAGAAAGGGGGGGGGGGGGCACAGGGTGAGGTACTTGATTGAAGGAGACAGACAGCGTGTGTGTGTGTGTCAGCCTTGGGGACCGCCACAGTAGCAATAGTAGGTTTTGGGAGTTGTGGGGGAAAGGGAATGTACAGATGAATTATTTAAACCGCTTTATTAGCATGTCCTTTAGTGATTTCTCAGGCTGGCTGGGATGGCTCGAGCAGCGGGTTCTTTCCTGCGGGTTGGGTGGAGAAACAGCGCGAGAAAACAACCGCAACTCACATTCTGAAAATCACTCTGAATCCACAATGGCTTTCTTCATGCATAACACCCTGGAAATGATGCTGAAACGCCATGAACAGGCTCAAACAGCCAACAGCGAGGTCCTTTTCAATGCTCTGCTGTCAAACATTAGTCTTGCGTCTCACTTAACACAGCTGAAGCTGCTAATTATTGTTAGGAAAGCTCTCCTGTTAACAAGGACGCCGCATACGAGGAGTGAGAAGATTAATCAACACATGCTGCTTTCACAGATGAGTCGAAGATGTTAGACTACAATAGTGTACCCAGTAGTCAGTTTGGCTCTGGCAGGAACAATAGATTTGAATTATGTACCACTATGTGGACAGCCTGCTACAGAAATATGCATCTCACTGGTCAATCCTTCAATTATACCAGTGCAATGGGGCACTTTCATGCTGTAATGACTCTTAAAGTCATAACATCACTTATCCTTTATATCTCAATCTGGTACTGGTCAAAGTGATCAACTGCTTCTCTGAGAGTATCTTGGGTCTCATCATGTCATACATCAGATACGTTGACAATACCGACGAATCTGGATTTACGCAGAGGTACAAGAATCCGGTTTCCTTCCTGCCTCTTTTTAGATTGAGATGATCATACTGGCAATAAGTTAGCTATTCTGCTACCAGAATTGAAGCAGTCCCTGCAGATATTCACCTCTCTTGGCCAGGCCACCGAGTTCCTATGTGTCGCCAGATATGATCTGACAGCTCGGACAAATGTGTGCAAATCAGACCTGCGTAATCCGTCTTGCATACTGACGTGACTCTCACAGGACACCAAAGTGACCCTGGATTCGACGGGGCATGGAATCACAAAGCCAGCACGGCCAAATGGACTTTTAGCGCAGTGCCTTTAGAACACAACACTTCCATGGTACAATGCCTACAGGGAGTCTGATTGCCTCGCACTAACCTTTCACAGGGGGAAACACACCAACAAGCTGCTGGTATGTGTCCGAGTACTCCTTGTCTTCCATTAGACAGCCCCCCAACCCTCCCAGAACCCCTCTCCTCTACCCCCACACTAGGACAAACGTGTGATAAGAAAAGGAAGGCCACGAAGTTCAAAGCCATAGGTTTTATTTAACTTATTCATTACTTCAGAAAATGGATGGCTGTTTTCTTCCAATCTGAAAGGGGTACAGATATTATAGATACTCAACCAGTTCATGAAGACTGCTCCAGCTGCTAAGGGTGATAGATGTAGTTTAAGCTGCATAGGAACAAAATTGGTTCTTGGTGATGCTTGCTTTTATGTCCCCATTGCCCTGGAACACAGTTTTTTATTTATTTTTTTAAAAGGTTTACCTTCCAAGGACAAGTCCTGCTTTTAGGCCTCTCCGTAGCATAGGTGTTTTCAAGATGTATGCAGATCAGACTTGTCTCCTCTGATAGCTATTGGCATCAGGATAATACCATATTTCACTAAGGAGCAGACAATTGAGAACACATCCATCCTCCTTGACTGCATCATGGTGCTTGCTCTTGCGGTAAACTCTGAGAAGTCTTCCCTAACACAGGGGAGGGCCACACAGTTTATTGGAATGAGGCTATATACACTGAGAATGCTAGCCACTTTATCACCCCAGCGTGAGGGGAATATTATTATGCTTGTCAATCAAGATTCAGCCGCGACCCCTCGTGTGGTATCGGCATCTGGTGAGGTTGCTAGAACTGATGATGCAAGCCGCCTCAGTGATCACCCTAGGTTTGCTGGAGCTGCGGGCATTCAGAAGCGGGTAATCAGCATACAGCTGCACAGCTCCGAATGCCACAGACATGAATGCGCCCTTGTCTCAGTGGAAGAAGCCCAAGCGTTGGCTTGTTGGTAATGCAGGTATTCCTAACAGAAGGAATCGAATTGGGAGTGAAATAATCAGCAAGATGTAATAACCATGGAAGCCGTCCTTACTGGACAGGGAGCAATGTGGTGCCACAGTGGTTCTGGCGGCATGTGGCCCCTTTGGTGTACATTTTATTCTGACTTTTACTCACGGGCTGTAAAACTGCAACAAATTTCCAGCTACACTAAAGCTCTGCGTAGAAGCCATTGAAACACCATTGCACCACACTTCTCTCTAGGGTTTCATAGGCTAATGACTTCCCATTTTAAAAGGGGGCGAGGGATCTCCACCTGCCAGGGTCACCTACGAGCCTGTTATAGAAGTTTTACCTTGAGCTGAAGTCTCTATGAGCTTGTACATGATGCTGATTGAAAAGGGTGTCTCTGAAAACTGCTATCTTGATAGCAATCTCTTCTGGCGATAAGCTCGTCTTGCACGCATTCATAGCCAGATGACTTTGGAGTGACCTTGTGAACGAATCCACAATTTCTGCCCACGATCATATCGGCGAACTTTGTGAGTCAGTCCATCGGCTTCAACAAGGCCTGAATGTTCCTTAATGTGTCTGATACACGTCCGAGTAGCTGTAACATGCCACATCCCCCCTTCCCAGTGGTGTGAGTACAGCGGTCATCTCTGAGCACATTTAAGGGCAAGCTTATGTTGAGTCCTGTTCCTAATGACGCTGTTGGCATCTGTTTTTCAGGTGTTTCACACTACTCCTGGTGGCATGGAGTGGTAAAACACAATGACAGCTGTGTATATAACAGGTTCGGAACATTCAGAACCTGCACCAAGAAATTTCTAGAGACAGATGGATCATTGTGTTTGCAGGAAGAGGGGAAGAGGTCAGCATACATGTGTAGATACATAAGGAGGTATCCAGGTGTCTCACACTTCCCTTGTCTGTTACCCATCGTTTAAATGACCACAGTTACATACGTAACTAGCATTATTACCCAGTTATTATCCAGGGTTTAACCAGTGAGTTTACTGTCCAACAAAAGCATGACACCAATGCTCACTTGTTTTTCATTATGGAAAGGGTATAAACATCACTATTTTATTCATTATATCATGTATTTTCACATTCAGTCAGTTCCACCTGGGAGTAATGCCGAGCTATGGAGTTGTCAATGTAGAAATCCCTCTCCATCTCCTTGCATTGTCCTGTTCAGTATGCAGTCTAGTCTCCCTCTGGCTACTCGGTCCCATGCTGACGCCGTCCATCACACCTGTCCCTGTGATGCTCCGAGCACAGCAGGACATGGCAGTGGATCGATGCGCACATATAATAGCTCTGGTTTTGTCTGCCCCCTCCCTCTCCCATATAGTCTGTGCTCATACAGTGTGTTGTGCTGTATACAATATTCTGTAGCTATTAACAGTCAAATCTGCCAAAATGTCGGGTTTGTTGTTAAAAAAATGTTCAAGAACACAACACTGATTGTAGAGGTATAAGAGGTATCTGAAACGAATGATGATTTTGACTTACATTCCCATAAAACAGCCGTGACTGCTTTTATATTATGTACGTAATATTAAAACAAAGGCAAAAGGTTTTGTTATTAAAGGCAACTTTTGCCTAACTTTATTCTCTCGTTATTGAGTTCCCTGGGTTTGAGCAAGAAAAGGCTGCACTGAAATATTTGTGGCCTGACAGTACGTTTACTTTTCACTCCTATGACAGGGGTGTGAAAGCTCATTTACTTCAACCTTCAAAGAGTTGCAGAAAGAGAGGGCTTAAAATGTAGGTCATATTTCATAACCCATTTTCTGATAACTTAATTTTGGGTTAAAGCTACAGCCAAGACTGGGAACACTCGAGGTTTTGATAAAAGCAAATAAACTGCATTTACACCGGGAATTTTGCCAGAAAAATTTGCCTTATCACCATACAATAAGTCAGTTACAAGACGCCATATTCATTCTTCCTGGTGGTTCATGTGTCAGTATCCACAGGATAATGGGGAGCAGGTGACGCATGAGAGAGAGAGAGCGAGCGAGAGAGAGAGAGAGAGGAGTACTAAACCATTTACATAGTGAAAAAATGGAAAACGTAATCGCTATTCTTACAGTTCCTGTAAGAACGTCATTTTATTTCCAGTGTCTCGTATAAAATCGTAAGTATTAAATGAACATTTCTGACCGTTTGTACTGTTATACGGATCATAATTAAACTCTTATAGGAGAAGCATTTAGGTATGAATTGGAAGATTTGCACAATTTAAGATGGAAGAAAAAAATTCTACAAAAAACTTGTAAAGGACACTAGTAGATTAGTCCGCTAGATGTGAAATGTCTGAGGAAACAACGGGGGGGAAAAAGGGGTCAAAGCTAATTCCCTGTTATCCATGTGGTTCATTAGCAATTCATTAACCCCTCGGCAGGTATGGTACCATCAGCAGTTCCTCACACACACATACGTGCACACACCCACACATACACACGGCACTGAATGGTTTTAGAGTTTCAGGATGAAGGCTGGACTCAAAAACAACCCTGAAACTCTAAGAAACAATAGGCCAGAATTCCTTTCCCACTGTTCTCACACACAGAACCTCACTTGAGAATAGATGACCTTTGGAAGCATTCAAAGCATGCAATTAGCTTCAGTGTGCATAGTTTGTCGGTAATTAGATCAATGGTTGTGATTTGATTTTCTCTGAAAGGTAACGAATCAAACCGTGTTTTTTTTTTTTTCTTTTCCCTTGCCCAAGGGCTCAGTTGCTCCGAGTGTGAACGCGGTGCTTTGCAGTCACGACATTGATAAATGCACCATGCAAATTCCTTTTCAGCGGAGGCACTGTTAGTTTTCAGGCGCACCGAAAAGATGAAGCGAAAATGTAAAGAAAAAGATGTGAGAGCCTCACAGGGGAGATATGGAAGTGTGGATGTATGGAAGGATTGGTGCAACATCAGGCGAATCATTTCACAAGCAGTAGCGTGCACCGTATGTGAACGTATAGAGCAGGGGTGCAACACAGCCGCTCTCTGTTTAGTGCCACATTTCTAATGAATTTAGTTGGTTCTAGATCCCAAAATATAAACCCGATATAGACCCCAGTCCCAATGCAGAGTCTCAAATAGATCATGTGACCCTTTCTGGCAAGCAGAAAAAAAAAAAAAATAACCCGCCTCCTTTTGGTATCTGCACTTGTATTTGTTTAGAACATATTATCTGCTCATTCTGAGTAATGCGTTCGGTTACATTCCTCGCATAGAGAGACTCCCAACAGCGATTCTGGCAGTAAGAGGCTGAAGAACACGACTAGATGAATATTCACAGGAATGGTTCTGTAATGCTAGTTTATTCACGGACACCATTCTCTGTGTGTTTATAAAGCTCTGCATGGTCCCACTGAGCTTGGAATTGCTTCGTCGCGATAAGATGAAGGGCACCGCCAAGGAGTCGGCCAACGAGAACAGCCGGAGTCTGAGCCTCTAAACCCCGAACAATCATGCCCAAGGTTCCGTCTCTGCCTCTGCACTGCAGACTTAGACATGCCCTCTTAGCTCCAACATGAGAGCAACAGCACTCCATTTTGAGCCTCGCCAGACAAAGCTGCAGGCTTTCACAGGCCTCGTTCACAGCTGAACGCCTCTGAAGTCTAGAGTCAAACTCGGCACTTCCTTTTTACGTGCTTCTAGTCTTCTGTTCGGGAGGTTTCCTCATCCGCCAGCACAAACCGCCCATTTTCATCAAGGTGGTGAAAAAAGTGAAGGCAAAGGCGGCAATCGCAGTTATAGCGCCTTTTGGCTGGCTTTAGAGAAGCCATATTACCATACCTACTGAACAGCGGTCTCATTTTCGACTGCCCACATACAACAAAACAATTCCAAATGTGCAATATTACCTCCGTCGCGACCTCAGCGAGCGAGCTGAGGGGAAACACGGACCTAATCGCATTTCCTTAAAACACCAGAGAAGAACAAATTGCTTAAGCGAGCCTATAATGAATCGAACAGCAGACGGTGCGCCGCTGTAATGTGCTCAGACAGGCAGCTGTAAAACAGAAAATCTTGTTGACAATATATATTTTTTTTTTCCTCTCTGCCTTGCGTGAAGCAAAGCAATTCCTCTGGAGTGATTCTGGCATGATGGGCTGGAGGAAAGAGGGGGAGGCCTCCTATAAGCCCCGCATGTAAACAGAGGAAAATGAGTCAGTGCGAGTGAGAAAGAGAAGGAAAAACGACGTGGTGCATAGGGCCAGCTGGGCTGACAAGTGATTGATTTCCCAAAAGAAGCACCAGGCTGCCCTGCAAAAAAAAATAAAATAAAATAATAATAAAAAAAAATAAACGAGCACAACTACAGCCCCTTACGTCAGAGGTAAGTGCTGGAGGCTAATCCGGTTTGCTCATCTTTGTGTGGATGTCTGCTTTTGGGCCTTCAGTAATCCATTTCTTTTTCTATCCCCTGCTAGCGTATTTCATCAATTTGGATGGCAGAGGGGCAAGACGGCTGGCCACCACTTGGAGAGTCGAGGAGAAGGGAAGACATCTAAGTGAGCTTCCAATCTAGACCTTTTCCGAGTGCACGGCATTCATCATCTTTGCAGGTCTCCGTGCTATGTCTGAATCTTAAAGGATTCTTCTTTTTATGAGATCGATGTAGGCTGAACTGGTAAGAATAAAATTCTGCCGGCTTCAATTACCGTGCAGAGCGAGACTCTCTCTCTTGAGCAGAAGGACTGAGGTAAGGAGATGCAGACTATCCTTTGCCCTCTATTACAACGGGCCAGGAAATTGGGAGATTAGGGGGTAATTCATTTGAAACACTGTTATGCAACCGGAGAGAGAATGAAAGCGTTTGAAATGAAAACACGAGATAAAAAAAAAAACAAAAACGTCCACTGTGAAGAGAAATACAGTGAGAGCGAGAAGTTCTCGGTCAGCACAGAAAGCCTGGCAGACATAGAATGGACCCTCAGCTGCTGTGTTCTTTGGCTGTGTGTCAGCAGAGGACGCCTTGTGTAACAGTGTTTCCTCAGCGTGCAAGAATGCAAATCCTCCCCTGGGATGGAGCCTCATGTTTTATAGAGCACAACTCGACAGAAGTGTAGCTCGCAACTCTAACGATGAGCTGACCTTTTCCACAGAAACTGCTCTCCTACAGTCTGTGGTTGCGTGAAAACCTCGGTCTCTCTCCCTGAACTGCACTGTCTCCTTAAGATCAGCTTATTAATGGCATGACTCACTGAGCCGAGAGCCCTCATCCTGCAGATTAACTATGACTGAACTTCATGAAGGTCAGTGCCAATTGCTGGCTCAGTTAGAAAGAAAGCAGAAGGGAAAACAGAGAACCCTCAGAAAAGGCAAGAGTCGGGCTATGAACATATGTGCAGTAGGAGGACCAAGTCTTTTAGCAGGTTCATCAACGGAAGGCTGGATTTAAAACAGTACAGAGGCCCACGGTCTCATATTTCCACCCTTAGGAATGGAGAAAAAAGAGCCGATTCCATTCTTTTGGGAGGTGGCCTGCTATAACTCTGCTTTTGAAACAAAACATAAGCACATACACACTGCATGCGAATTCCGTGCACTGCAGCAGGTCGACAATTAGCATGTGCAACACGGAGAGGAAGGTGTGACGGTTCTTTCAGGTGTGAGACGAAAAGTACCGAGAAATGAAGATAAAGATCAGCCTATCGATTGCTAACGAAGTGACTGTCAAGGAACCCGCAGGCTCTGAAGCCATGGTGTTGCCTCCATATTACAGGAACTCAATAACTAAGTTACCGCCCAAGGTCTAAACTGACCTCTTTGGACATCCAAACAGTCTCTACAAAACATCCCAACTCAGACTGACTTATGAGTTAATCCTGCCGTGTCCCAATGTTCCATTAATCCTGGCGCTCCAGAGAGCCCAGAGGGCAAAAAGAGCAGAGCCCGAGCATCTGGTAAATTCTGAGGAGAAATGGCAACCTTTGCAATCTCTGACGTCCCAATTCTCTTGCACCAGCGTGGAAACAAACACATTGACAGAATAATTACAGGCCCTGTCTGTGCCTGAACTCTCAAGAAGACTGCTGTTGATGCCGGTGCACAAACCAACACTGTTCCGATCAGATGCTTTTCAAGTTTTCAGAATAATTACTGCATATATCATTAAAAGAATCTCATAATTGAATGGTAAACTTCCATGTTCTCTTGTTAGTCACTTCATTTACCTCTATCAAAGAACATTTTCTGAACACATGTCCAAATGACTCTGGTTGCTTGATGAAGAGCTGTAAATAACCATCACACTCGTATCTGATTCTTCCCTTGAATGTCGTCTAGAATGTCTTTGCATGCTGTAGCACGAAGATTATCCTTCACTGGAACTAAGAGGCCCAGACCTGTTCCAGCATGACAATGACCCTGTGCACAAAGCGAGCTCCATAAAGACATGACTAGCCGGGGTTGGAGTGGAAGAACTCGAGTGGCCTGCACCTCAACCTCACTGAACTCCTTTGGGATGAACAGGAACCCTGACTAACATCACCTAACATCAGTACCCGACTTCATTAACGCTCTTGTGGCTGAAGGAACACAAATCCCCCACAGCCACACTCCAAAATCTAGTAGAAAGCCTTCCCAGAACACTGGAGGTTATTATAACAGCAAAGGGAGGACTAAATCTGGAACGGGATGTTCGCAAAGCACACACGTGTGAGACGGTCAGGTGTCCACATACTTTTGGTCACATAGTGTAATACTCCGTGAAGGTTGTAGAATTCCATTAGTGTATACCCTGTGTAGTAAGCACATACAGTGAGGACAGGAAGCCATTTAAGAACTGGTTAACATTTTAAAAAAGTGTATAATAAAATTACAACACTGCCTTCTTGTGGTTTGATTTGCTTAAAAAGGCAACACCATTTCCATCGTCGGGATTTGGAGACGACCAAAAACATAGTGTAGCGCCGCGGGTAGCGTTCCTTCCGTCTGAGACAGTATCAAATATTAAGTTAATAAATATTCATATGCATTTGAATGCCAAATCTGTCAAGTAATTAAAATGTTAATGCAATGAAATAAATCTGACAGCTCGAGCTCAGATAAGCTCATAACAGGGTTTTCAGATCACAGGGTGAAGCAGTAATATAACAAACCTGACACTTATTTGCACTAGGATGGGATTCAGTGCTACCGTTGCTATTCGGTGCTTCGACCACTCGACTTGCCAGACATGGACATGCAGAGGAAATTTCGTCCACTGCAGCGATCTGATAGGGCGGCGTCTAATGACGATGTCAGCTTGCAAGCTTCGCAGATGCAGAAATTGGCTTGCTGTCGTTTTGTACACTAAGGTTAGCGTCTTGTAGAGGCGTTGTGGGAAAACTGCAGAAGGTAGCTCAGGCTAAACTCAGCACAGCTGTGGAATGACCCCAAATGTGTTTTGCATATTAAGCTCTAACAGCCTGCCCCAGGGGCCAGGAGTCTATAAGAGAGTAGCTACACTACACACATATACAAAATGACCATGAATGGTCACATCACACACACACAAACACAAAATCTACCTTATACTTGCTCTCCCTCTCTGCCTGCATTGAAATGGACTTCCCAAAGCCCCCATTCATCTTTCTGACAGGCATGGCATTGATCGGCGCGAGGCGCGGGATGCAATTCCGGCCCTTTAAATGACTCCGTGCCCTGCCACTCCAGTGTGGCTGAAGAGCGTTTGTGGAGGATCAGCCATTTAGCTGCACTGAAGCAACACAACAGCTCATAACATTCTGAGCAGAGAAACCCATTAGGGCTTAAAAACACCAAAAAGTCCAATTGATTTAAAGCCTCACGACTGATTTGTCCAAATAACTAAGTGGTTTCATTGTGTGCTGTACTGGATGCTTGATACTGCATGTATGTACTAGGGTTAGAAAAGTATCAATGATCCGTCTGCTTATTGTGCACACTCACTTAGGAAAACAACATTTGTTTGACATTGAGAAAACTTTCAATCGCAGTATCCCACTGTACCAGTAAACCTTTCCATTTTAAACCGTTACAACTAATCAGTGTGGAGGAGGCATTCTTTAGTATTAGAGTAAGGAAACATATGGTAAATGGTCTGCGCTTATATAGCGCTTTTTTAACCTTAGCGGTTCTACAAAGCGTCTCATTCACCCATTCACACTCACCAATGGTAGCAGAGCTACCACACAAGGCGCCAACTTGCCATTGGGAGCAACTTGGGGTTCAGCGTCTTGCCCGAGGACACTTCGGCATGTGGAGTCATGTGGGCCGCCAACCCTACGATTAGTGGACAACCCGCTCTACCACCTGAGCCACAGCCGCCCACAAAATATCTACATAATTAGAAAGAATGCGAGGATCTATAAAACAGCCATCATACAGACACGCAAGCTTGAAAAGCCTCCATGTCCTCCTACCATCACTACTACTGACCATCCTTTCCCACACCAACATCCTTATACCATGCTATTACCTACAACACATCACTCCATCACAAAAAATTGGAAAAATCCAACTTTGTATATCTGAAGTGTAGAGTGACACGGAGACGAACTCGGGGAATGCTGTACAGTCATGCACGTAACATCACCACACAATCACACAGCCTACATCCTAGAAAGCATTCGCCACAGATAGTCGAGAGTGTTTAGCATTCCAGTCTCGGTTCACGTTTATGTACTCTAAGGAACTGATATAAAACAGGAGCTCTCAAAATACACCATAACACCCAAAATCAGCTAAGCCTGGTGGCTCCCGAGTACATCACATAGGTTCTGTAGCTCTGTTCTGGATAACGCAACATCCTCCAATCTGCATGTTGGACTGAGAACAAGTTCTAGCCTCTGACATCACGGCGTCATGTGACAGTACTAACCAAGCTCATACGTAATGTTTTCTGAATCAGTCTTTTTAGGGAACTATTGAGCAAATCCATAAAATTAAAACTTTATATTTTAAATAATAATAATAATAATAATAAAAACCAAAGTGAATCTTGTCACAAATTTCGTTCATTTTTGATGCAAACGCCCATTTACACGATCGGAATCGAACAGAAGTTAAACATTTCTGCAAACAGGAAGTAACGATATACAGACGCACAAAGGAAGAAAAAAAACGGGACAAAATGGAGAACGGTAAATGTTTTCATCTCCTGCTGTACACTAAACCAGAGTGTATGCATCTCAGATCATTCTCTGCCTCTGGGAAGATACTGGTATGTTTTTCTACACGGCTGCAGATTTCGATTCAGAAGCCAACTTCAGAACAGTCATTCAAATTTGAAAACGACAATGAATAAAGATGAACAAGAAACAAATGCAATTAGAGATGCCACAGCAATATAAAAACAATTCATTCATTCATAATCAAAAAGCACATAGGGCTGTGACGGTCAGGTGTCCACAAACGCTTGGCCATGTAGTGTATTAATAACTGATACAATGCACAGCGAATACTCATATTCAGCAGAGATATTCAGTATAGAGGATCTATTTCCTGTCCTCAGCAGTGCCGGCTTTATTTCTTTTCAACTTACTGATATTTGTCATCTGATCTGCATACAGGACCGCTGTTTGGATTTGCAAAAATGAACACGTCATGGCTTCAGTAAAATTGTGCTGATTATTGGATTACAGCAACTTAAAGGTTCAACATACATTCGACATCCTCGGTATTTGTGTAGATTTTTATAAAAAGGAAACTGAGCTCAGCAAAATCCTTCGTCCAATCTGATTTACTGAGTTAAACACACATCCTATGCATGAATGTAAACTCATTTGTGAATAGCTGGGACATTAATATAGATCTGTGTATCTCTGTGAAGTGCACATTTCCTTCTCTGAGTGCTTGCCTGTTTGTGTGTGTGTGTGTGTGTGTGTGTGTGTGTGTGTGTGTGTGTGTGTGTATTCCCCTCTCGCCATCTCACTCTCCCACTGTTGCTTTCGGTCTCTTCCCCTCTAAAGCTGTCTGTCTCTTTGCCAGTCTCTCTCTCTGTCTGGATGTCTGTCTCTCGCCCTCTGGTTTCTATCGCTGTCTCTGGGCAACTTACTGTTGTTTCTGTATCTCTTTTCTTTCCGGGTCCTGGTACTGGATAAAAAAAAATTTAAATACTGAACTAAGCAATTGGCTCCAAATGATTTTCATAATCAATGTGAATTTTCTTTTTGTGTGCGTGTATGTGTATATAACCATCTTCTATACCGCTTATCCTTCTCAGGGTCACGGGGATACCTGGAGCTTACCCTAGGGAGCATCGGGCACAAGGCGGGGTACACCCTGGTGCCAATTATATATATAAATAAAATAAATATAAAATATATGCGTGTGTATAAAATGAGAATATACTGTAAGCACAGTGTGTAATATCACCGGTGTGTAATAGAGTTTAATTGTAGTAGGAGCCAGGGATCGTGGCCTCCGAGTCCCATCTGGGGTGAAGGTGGAGCAGAGCGGCGCAGCAGAAGTGTGCTGGTCCCCTAACCCAGAGGTCGTTGGATCGAAACCGTCCTCTGCTAAGTACTAAGTACCTGCTTTATGAATCAAACCCAAATAGGGCCAATATTCCGTTGATTTAGAGCGTAGATAAATCGGAGTCATCCTTCACTGTGAATGAGAGTAATGTCCAGATGCTTTTTTTTTTTTTTGCTTGTATTTCCTCATTTGTAAGTCGCTTGAAATGTAAACGTAACGTAAACGTAAATATCATACCGAAATGACGGGCTGTGCTGTTTTCCCCATTAGTAAACTTAAACTACGTCAAACACTTTGCATGAGAACCAAAGGAGTCGGCATGTTGTGTAAAAGAGGTGAAAACATGCACGAGCGGATCGGCTGACAAGCTAGCGCTATTAAGTTACAGTCCAAAGCAGGACCGGCGATAAAAAAAATAATAAAAAAATCTTAACAGACTGAATTCAGGCAGGAGGAGAGGATATTACTGGATTTGTGCTGCTTAGGAATCAAATAACACGGCATTATATAAAGGTTGCAGAAAGGACGTCAGTGCGTCGCATGGAGGAGAAACTGATTTAACACACCGTCCAAGCAGGAAAGAAGCACGTCAGCTAACCACTTCAGCAGAGGAGCAATTTCAACAAGCGTGTGTGTGTGTGTGTTAGAGAGGTGTCTCTGGACTTAGCAGTACTAAGCACAAAATAACCTTCTTCTAAGTGTATAGTTTATACAGAAGCTACATGACTGTAATTATTGCTGTAAAAAGCATGTGTGGTCACACAGAATCCTCACAGTATAATGTGCACTGATCTAATCTAAAGGCTCTGTCGCTGTATTTGAATCTATTTCTGGTTAATGCTTTTCATAAAGATCTGGTTCATATACTAACCACAGTAATACATGAGCATACACTGATTACACACTGCATGTGGAACTGGCCTGAAGTAAGGAAATCTTAGCAGTTGTGTTTCTGAAATGCTATAAATAGGACTGAAAATGTGTAGCTGTCAGCCAAGCTCAGGGCTGAGGATCATCCTTACTATTATTATTATTATTATTATTATTATTATTTTTGTACATCAAAGTGTGGATCTGAAAGGACATTCAATAAAAAGAAACCGAATGAAAGAAAAGAAAGCAGTGGATAATGTTTGTAATAGCACTACCTCGGTCTGTCATTATGTTTATTGGAAACGTTTTCGAGGCACTAATTATTATAATTATTATATAAAATCCTGATCTGAAAATGGGAAATAATAAATATTTGGGAGGAATTAAACCTGAACCCATATGGCCGGAGCTACAGCACACTTTTCTGCTCTGTTGGGGCGTATCTGTTACAGGGTGATGGCTTCACTACCGTATAGTCCTCTTATGTTGTGTATATGGTGGGGGGAGGGGGGGTAAAAAGAAACGACATCCATATGTGGCTTTACTGTGAAGAAAATGACTGCCTTTTACTTGTGAACAATTTCAGTTTTCTATTTCAGCATTCATGCGGTGCTATCCCGCAGAGGAGAGAGAGAGAGAGAGAGATAGAGAGAGAGAGAGAGAGAGAGAGAGAGAGAGAGAGAGAAATAAAGGGCCGGATGGAAAGAGGAACAGCAAACAGTCAATACCTCAGCAGCCATTAATCTCACTGACAACAGCACATTCGCTTGTGTGTTGCGGCTGTAATCTCTGTTTGTCTGCTGTCCCACGCCTGCGAATACTCGGTGTACAACTGGACTTCACAAAGGATATACATGAAAACACTGCAGAGATCAGGACACACGACGTATTACCGTATTATCACTCCGCAAGTTTTCAACAGCGCTTTATGTCTTAATGCATTTTAAGCCACACGCTAAAACGCACTGCCAATTTCCACACCAACGTCATTAAAAACGTATTTTAATATGTTCTCTTTTCTATGTCCACTCGTGTCCCAAAAGATCTGACTCATGGACAACACCACCACTGAAAATTCCCATCATTACTAGCTGCTGTCAGTAAAGAAGGATCGATGGGAGAGTTGATTTCACAGGTCATGAATACGCAACACGAGGTGGACTGAACATCCACGATGCAGATAACATCGAATTCAAGTGCAGTTCCAGAAAATAAGACAATAAAACCTGATCGGATGTGTGTAGTAGTGATTTTACCACAGGTAAGAGCGTTGTTAAGCGTGACGGAAGCGGCAACAAAAATCATAAAATCCAGTGTTCGAGAAATTATTTCATTTGTTGTTAATAATATTAATACATCTGTTCTTCCACCATGAGACGCCGCGTTAACTGTTAACAGTCCGCTTTGATCGCTCAGCAACACAACAGACGAAGATTAGGACATCTAGAGTACAACGGTTTATGTTTCAATGTTTTCAAGCATGTCTGACATTCTAGCCGATGAGCAGCAAGAACACCACCGAGAAGCAGCCAATGAGAGTCCAGAGGAAATCGAATTCATCTGCTTCCGTGCGCAACGGATCCCTGAATCCAGTTCCATCACCTGTATATTTGTGTGGGAGCACACGGGGAGAACGTAAGCACTGCTTCTGTAAGGATTTTCTTCTTTCTGAAGACGTTTTATACTCAAACGGTCGTTAAGAATAGCAAACACGAGGACAACGTGATTCCTGAGGGCGCACGGTATAAAACTGCTACTTTAAGCACTGCATACTTTCGTACGTGATGAAAGTTGTGTAACGTGTGCTACACGGCAGTTCTGAGATTTTGAAAATGGTGTCGTGTCCACTAGATACAAGTGTCACAGTTTTACTGGTTTAAAATCCTGTTCGCTGATACGGAATTCAATTACTGTGCTGTACAAGAGGAGTGCGTACATCAAGGATGGTACGATGGGGGCTCGGCCAATCAGACATTAGGGTCACTATTAAGAGTGGTTAAAACTTCTACTGTGCACGTCTTAGTGTGTAACTTACACTATATGGCCAAAGGTTTATGGACCAAAACGCACACATGTGCTTGTTGAGCCTCTCATTCCAGATTTAGGAAGACCTTTCCTATTATAATGACCTCCACTCCACCTCAGATTTTGGAGCGTGGCTGTGGGGATTTGCTCATTCAGCCAGAAGAGCATTAGTGAGGTCAGGCAATGTCGAGTGAGGAGGTCTGGGGCGCAGTCGGTGCTACAATTCATCCCAAAGGTGTTCAATGGGGTTGAGGTCAGAGTTCTGTCTAGGCTATTTGCGTTCTTCCACTCCGACCTCAGCAAGTCAGGTCTTCATGGAGCTGGCTTTGTGCACAGGCGCGTTGTCCTGCTGGAACAGGTTTGGGCCTCGTAGTTCCAGAGAAGAGAAATTGCAATGTTACAGCATATGAAGACGACATAGACAATTGTGTGCTTCTAACTTTATGGCAAGAGTTTGGGGTTAGAAGCACGCATGGGTGTGACGGTCATACGATTACGTATGGTCATGTGTTATATCAGAAATACAGCGCAGGACAGTACAATTTAACAGCAGGATGAGACGGACATTGGAGAGTAGCTTCTTATGGAACCGTTCTTATGGAACATCATCTGACTTTCCAACGCTGAAGCAAATAAAGTTTTTATGGTTTCTTGTATGTTCCCAACGGTCTTGTGGTATCCATGAACGATCAGGCAGAAACGCAAGAATTTCCATCTCTATGTACTGTAGGTATAACAAACACTAATGCTCCCCTCTGAAATGGCAGCCCAATCTCTGAGAGGCCGAGTGATCTCGACATTCATTTATAAATACCTCGGAATGAAGAATTACGTGAAAGTGTCCTTCAAAAATCTGCGTTCTGCCTAAACATTTACTGACCGTCCCAACAACTTCTCCACTTCAACTTCCATTAAAGGCCAGGGGTTTGAGTAAACTGCTTTTTTTTCATTGCACGGAAACGTGTTGAAATTCTTGTCCATGTTTATCGCACACATTCTGGAGATGGCAGATGGAGATTAAGTTGCTGGAGTACATTAAAAATTTTTAATTATTTTTTTAAAATTGCATTTTACATTAAGGGTTTTACATATGGAATCAAGCAAAATTCTTCTGTCAGAGGTTTCACATTTGACTCTTGTGGGGATAATGGTAAACAGCACACACACACACAGCTTCTGATTAGTGTAACAGTGCATAGTGTTATAGTACATGCCATTAGGAAAAGTTTCATGGCTACTAATGACCTCAAGAACGAACACACACAGAGCCCCTGTCCCCTCATATACAGTATCTCACAAAAGTGAGTACACCCCTCACATTTCTGTAAATATTTGATTATATCTTTTCATGTGACAACACTGAAGAAATGACACTTTGCTACAATGTAAAGTAGTGAGTGTACAGCTTGTCTAACAGTGTAAATTTGCTGTCCCCTCAAAATAACTCAACACCCAGCCATTAATGTCTAAACCGCTGGCAACAAAAGTGAGTACACCCCTAAGTGAAAATGTCCAAATTGGGCCCAAAGTGTCAATATTGTGTGTGGCCACCATTATTTTCCAGCACTGCCTTAACCCTATTGGGCATGGAGTTCACCAGAGCTTCACAGGTTGCCACTGGAGTCCTCTTCCACTCCTCCATGATGACATCACGGAGCTGGTGGATGTTAGAGACCTTGTGCTCCTCCACCTTCCGTTTGAGGATGCCCCACAGATGCTCAATAGGGTTTAGGTCTGGAGACATGCTTGGCCAGTCCATCACCTTCACCCTCAGCTTCTTTAGCATGGCAGTGGTCACCTTGGAGGTGTGTTTGGGGTCATTATCATGCTGGAATACTGCATACTGATCATGCTCTGCTTCAGTATGTCACAGTACATGTTGGCATTCATGGTTCCCTCAATAAAAAAGATATAATCAAATATTAACACAAATGTGAGGGGTGTACTCACTTTTGTGACATACTGTGTGTGTAAACATATATATATATATAATAAAAAAATATATTATATATATATATATATATATATATATATATATATATATATATATATATATATTATATATAATAAATAAATATATATATATATATATATATATGTATATTATATATATATATATATATGTATATATATATATATGTATATATATATATATATATATATATATATATATATATATATATATATATATATATATATATATATAAAGTACACATGGTCAAAAGCACAGAAGGTATACACAGACTTACAGATTGTACTTGAGACATCTTAATCAATCAAGTACGAGCTGACCAAGTACAATCATTCCTTCCATCATGCCTGTGTCAGAACAGGGTGAGATTTTGGCAAATGGCCCAAACGGAGCTCGTTTTTCCGGGATTTTCTTTAATTGGGCGAGCGGCGGTGACTGCGAGTCACAAAGAGGCCGAGGCTCTGAGACAACGAGCGTATTCTAACTAGACAAAAACCAGACCAATTACAGCCGCAGTCACATCCGATATCGCTGTGTCTAATGAATACATGAAAATATGCCATTGAAACGAGATTAAAACGTGCTCGGCGTCACGCAAATTACCGGCGAGCACGACTGGCGGCTTTCACGCCGTGCGACAGCTGCGTGGTTAAAAGAAACGACGCGGAAAAAACGCGCAAAGGATGTTATTTGGGTGCCGGCTGCATTCGTGTCCTCCGTTGTCGTCGCGAAGGCTGGAGAGATTCTCACTATACAGTACGATCGGCCTTATTTCACGCTCTTTCATCTCTGCTTTAAATCAGGGCTTAAACTGAGACAAAGCTCTCGATGAGGGACAGGAATTATACAATCCATCATGTTCTTCCAGTGGCCTCTCGCTTTCTCAGTTCATCCTATAAACCGCAAACCATTACAGTTATACGCCTGTATAATGTGCAGGGGTAGTGTATGAAGCAGGGCTGCTTTATTTATTTCAGTCCATACGACTTACTTCCTCTCAGCTTTCCACCCTCCAGAGCTTTATCTTTACCATTAGGAATATAAGCATCCAACACCATTAAATTTTCATGTTTTCTTTTCTGAGGCCTGCGTTTTTATTAGCCAGAAGCACATGCTGTGAATATTCGGGGTTCAGACAGGGGAGGGGAGCGCAGCAGACATGTGTGGATGTATATACGGTCGTGTGTGTGTGTGTTGGCGTTTAATCTGTAACGTTGGGGAGCACGACAGAAGATTTCTCTTAAAGGGAGAAAAAAGAAAAAGAAAACAATGCAACACTGTTGGCTCGGACTACAAAGACAAGGTGACGAAGCGTTCCGCACACACGTGCGCACACACACGGCTTTTAATTTTCATGGCTTTATTGACACAGACTGCAAGCCTCATTTCACTGTAAAAATTCTCAATGCATCAATATTTATGACCAAATTCCATTATGCTCACTCAAAGCTCTAACTTTAATTAATGATGCAGTCACACATTATACTTAATGAGCCAATATTCAATCATCTGCAGCAACGAGGAAAAGTTTTTAGTCAACGTGAAAGTCTCTCTCTCTCTCACACACACACACACACGTTGTACCATATACACCAGTCCGGCTTCATCCAAAATTCAGCATCATTGAGAAATTATTCGTTTTATAGCAGTGGCAAAATGCTGCTGAGGGTGTGTGTGTGTGTGTGTGTGTGTGTGTGGTTTACGTACTGCAGCTGTGTAAAAAGGGAATTGCAGCGTGATTGTGAGCCGCAGTAATTAGAGAGACACGGGCCAGAAGTGTTTATGAAATGAGACCAGGTGCTGCGGAGCAGATGATGCCATTAGACAGCACTGCTTACAGGAGCCTCGTGTACCAGTGGAGACGTGTACCAATGATCACACACACACGCACACACACACACTGGGGTAAACGTAATACAGTTGGACATGCGCATAGGGCTGGTTTAAGTATTTGCGTGGGTGGGTGGAGCTTAAAGCGTCACGAAACACTAAACTACATTTTCTGAGATTTTAACAGAGGTGTTCGTATCGCACATCATAAAAGACAATCTTAGCATCTGTTCATTTTAATTGTAGGAGAAAGCTGGTTAATTTTGAGCTTTTGTCCGCTATTTTCAATTTCCTGGTTTAAAATCATTGTACTATAGTACTTCGATGACTCATAATTATTCATGAGCCTGCGTGTTCTTATCCTATGAGAAGATGTTGTCTCTAAATTATTTATAACAGCACTTGGTGCTTTCCTACAGATGAGGTGAGTAGTATATGAGAGAGGCGTTCATATGAGTCGCAGGTGTTTGTTTCAGTGGTGTAAGAGTTCGAGTGTGTTTATTCAGGAGAGCTATGAGAATTGGAGAAAGGTGGACTTAGGACTTGCTCAGGAAAGCAGTTTGCACCTACACGATGATGCGGTACTCAGTCCCGAGGACTTTTCTATCCCTTCAAATGAGGTATGTGTCTAATTTTAACCATGATAGCTTTACTTGCCTTTTGAGCTAATTAAATTGCTTAAAGCTCCACGAGCCGTCGCGTGCAAAACTATACAACGAGAGTCTGTGTTGAAGGGAAGAGCCTTCCCTCTTTTATTCATGAAAAGCTCGAGCCTATTGGCTAACTAGCATTCCAACATTTCTCTCATCCGCGCTGCCTCCGGTTTTGTTATGTTTTTGTTATGTAGGACCTGCATTGCTATCTATTGTGTCTCCATTTAGTCCTGGGGATTCAGGAGGAGAGAAGTCCTCTGCCTCATCTGCAAACTTTGTCAATATCAATCTTTTTTTTTGTTTGTTTTTTTTTGAGTGTTCTAAAGGCTCACCCCCCTCTTCCTCCCCTGCCCCGCCCACTTCACCTCCCTTCTTCGCACAGCTATCCACGCCCATTTAAGCTGCATTTTTCAAAAACATTGAGAGGCAGACTTGAGCTAAAAAAGGGAGGTTTCATGACCCTTTAATGGTGCATTGAGAAGATTGGCAGTTCTCCCAACATCCGCACTCTCTTAAAAACCTTTACTTCTCTTCTCTGTCCCCCTCCTCCCCCTACCTCTCTCACTGCAGATGACTTTGCCACTGTCTTTGCCAACAAGGTTACATCAATCAGGAACCAGTTCTCAACCCCAGACATGCACCGGCTCCTCCTCCATGTAACTCCCAACTGACTTCCTGCTCTCCCCTCTCAGAGACTGATGTCTCTAAACTCTTCCTCTCTAGCCGTCCCACAACCTGTCCTCTTGACCCTATCCCTTCTCACCTTCTTCAGTCCATCTCTCCCACACTATTACCTGCACTTACACACATCTTTAACACATCCCTCTCTACTGGCACATACCCTACCTCATTTAAGCAGGCCCGGGTTACCCCACTGCTTAAAAAACCATCACTTAACCCTGCTGGGGTTGACAACTACAGACCTGTTTCCCTCCCTAGGGGAGGTATTTCTGAAACTCAGCAACTCACAACTGGCGTTCCACAGGGGTCAGTTCTGGGTCCACTGCTCTTTTCAATTTATACTACATCTCTAGGGCAGGTGATTGAGTCTCATGGCTTCTCATATCACTGCTATGCTGATGACACCCAGCACTATTTGTCCTTCCAGCCTGACGATCCATCTGTCTCTGCATGTATATCTGCTTGCTCGGTCTGGATGAGGGAACACCACCTTAAGCTCAACCTGGCAAAATCTAAGCTTCTCATCATCCCAGCCTGCCCCTCAATCAACCACAACCTCACTGTACAGCTCAGCTCAACCACACTCAAGCCAACCAGGACGGCCAGGAACCTTGGGGTGATTCTCGATGACAGCTTGAACTTTACAGACCACATCTCAACAACTGCACGGTCCTGTAGGCTCATTCTGTACAACATCAAGAAAATCAGACCCTATCTCACCGAACAGGCTACACAGATACTAGTCCAGGCTCTTGTTATCTCAAAACTGGACTACTGCAACTCACTACTCTCGGGCCTCCCAGCCAGCTCCATCAAACCCCTTCAAATGATTCAGAATGCAGCAGCACGCCTCATCTTCAACCAGCCCGAGAGAACCCATGTCACACCCCTCTTCATCTCCCTCCACTGGCTTCCTGTAGCCGCCCGTATCAAATTCAAGGCCTTGATGCTCAGGTACAAGACCTTGTCTGGAACAGCACCCTCATACCTCAACTCTCTCCTGAAGGCTTACGTTCCCTCACGCAATCTGCGATCGATTAACAACCGACGCTTAGTAGTACCTACTCAGCGTGGCTCAAAGACCCTTTCCAGAACCTTCACACTATCTGTCCCTCAGTGGTGGAATGAACTTACAACCTCAATCCGGACCGCAGAATCTCTCACCATCTTCAAAAAACAGCTAAAGACCCACCTCTTCCGTGAACACCTAATCAACCCATAAAAAATAAATGAATAAATAAATAATTACTCTGGCACTTACACCTCTACTCTGCACACTTTGCTTCTTCTGGAAATCAATTAATGGATCTTGTATAGTAGCACTACTTGTATTGTTCTCTGCTTGATATATCGCCTTGCTTGTATTTTCTCATTTCTAAGTTGTGTTGGATAAAAGCATCTGCTAAATGAATGAATGTAATGTAAATGTAATTGAGAAATAAGCTGAAACAAGAATTTTGTCTCTACACCTGCCAGCTCCCAAGATACGACACAACACACGCACACACACAAAACTCTGTCTTCGGGTCACACAGCACCACAATCAGTCAATCTGACCCATCTTGTAAGTCTGAACAGCGGAGAAAGAACTACTTGACGAGGGTAGTTCTTTTTTGGTCACGGACACACCTGATCTCACTCCACACCACCAGAGGTCCCCATCATGAGTACTAAACCTCTTCCAGCTTACCTAGCTCACTTGATTCTCATCACCACATACACACTAGATTCCAATGAGTCTTTACGAAGTCTTGCCTACTTTGCAGTCCGCACTCCGTTTGTTCTGGTATTTCAGACTGTTTGTCGTCTTTGCTGTTTTTACCTGTCCCTTTGGATTCGTTCAGCAGCTGTTTGACTTTCTGTGTATTAGCAAGGCCTGTTTTCCTGACTATAACTTGGTGTCTTGAAGAAAAACAAAAAAACAAAAACATCCTATCCATTACAATAGGTACAATAATAAAGAGCAAATCTTTTAAACACTTATTTAAAAATCCAATAACGGGCATCCATTAGCAGTCCACAGCCACCTGCTCCTCGCACTGCAAGTACGATCTGCCTTATTTAATGCTCTTTCATCTGGCCTTTAAATCAGGGCTCCGCTGAGACAAAGCTCTCAATAAGCGAGCGAATAATAATAATAATAATAATAATCCATCACAGTATTCCAGTCGCCTCACTCTTTATCCGCCGTTCAGTCCGGCGTGATATGTTGTTTTATAGTTTTCTTTCAGTAACACCACCAGACCAGCGAAGCCAAAACAACTCGCGTCCTTCTTGGAGCGCATGTGAATTTATTATTCATGACACAGAATGTGGAAACACTGACAGAGCTCACATTCTCCCTCTAGAGCCTGCAACACACACACACACACACACACACACACACACACACACACACACACACAAAAGCTTAAGGTAGAGTCTTGAAATATTTAACTGAACACGGCATAATTGCTTCTCAGAACCATGTGATCATGTTTAATAGCGTTCAAAATATTCAGTGCGTTTACATGGACAACAATAATCCGATATTAACCCGTTTAAGACGATACTCTGATTAAGAAACTAGCATGTAAACAGTGATTATTGATGACCTTAATCTGACTAAAGTCATACTCGAAGTAAACACAAATTGAATTAAGAAATTGTGTATTCCTATTTTAGTGGCATTATGGACGTGTATTACAGATATGTACACACCTTAATCACACTATTATCGTCGTGTGGGAGTTTTCACCGCACTTTGCGACAGGACACGTACACACACGGCAGTGCTCAACCGTTTGACTGCAAACAAGAGCGCACGGCCGTATCCGAAACCGCGTACTTACCTGCTACATAATACATGTATTTCGGCTACAATATAGACGGTAAGTACGCGGTTTGGGACGCAGCCCACGGCTTCAAGCAGTCGTCTATTTACACGTACAGCATGGCAAATAATTAACTGCACTTGAAGCTTTCGTAAAATTAAAAATAAAAACACCCAAAACTGTATACGGTACCATAACGAAGACCAACTGTATGTCGATACGTGAAATTTTGGAGGGATGTCGGACGTGCTGTTAATCGATCTATGTTCTATAACATGTAAAACGGGAACATATAAACGTAATCGGTGTTACTATGAATGCAGACTTTAATACACTGAAAGAGACACACTATTAGCATCACATAAATATTTATAAATAAAATTGGTTTCACTTCGCCCAGGTTTAACATTTTTTCCTACATTCTTTTGAATGTCCATGAAATAAAATAAATATCAGATGCCACGAGTGTAACTTGTACCATCATTTACACATTTGAATGAGGATGTAATATGAAGCAGTGTGATAACATGAAATTAAAAATGATCTTATATGGCCATGGGCATTGTTTCGACTCAGGACAGCGTCATTTGCTGCTATTGTCAAGCAACTGTTTGATGCCGAGAGTAGGATAACGGTTGAGAGGCAGGAATTTGGTCAGTATTTGCTGCAAGCCTTTTATAATCGAACAATCGGTGTACGAGAAGGTGGGAATTACAGAGAGGGGTTAAAGCAGTGCAAACATGCGCACACATGATACAGTATTAGACCATAAACACATCATAACGAAACTAAAGCCGAATCCCAGACATTTTCTCAAATTTAGAAATCCCGGCCGGACGCTTTTTTAAGAGCTGAAAACGAGGACGTGTCCGGGGGAAAACGGAGGACGTGTCCGGGGGAAAAAGAGGACATGTAGTCTCCCTAACAAAAGCATTTCAGAGAACAATTTGTGTTAGAATTCTACCAAGTTAACTTTGCACAAAATTTATTTGCTCATGCACCAGGAGGTTGTTCATGTGAGTCACGACTGGCAAGAGAGAACCAGAACTATAATCAAGCAGCTGTCTATACTATATTACAGCAAAAGATTCATTTCTTTGCTTTTAAATGAAAAAAAAAAAATTAATCCCGATGTACCTGTAATCAGATTACTTTGTTTTTTGACGTAACTGTAATCTGTTATAGTTACAAGTTTTTTGTATCCTGATTACGTAACGCCGTTATATGTATTCCGTTACTCCTCAAGCCTGAACATGACTAATCCGAGCAGCATACAATTAATTATATTTTAATTGTGCTCAGGATTTAGGGCTTCCTTAATGAATTAAACTTGGACCACAGCACAGCTAAAGTCTCGATTCTGATTGGTCCGTAGGTTGATTCATGTTCTGGAACAGCAGCTCTGACAGTAGTGCTGCCTTCAAGACAAATCACAGGTTTATATTAATGCGCTCGTTCTAATAAGTTCTAGTGTTATACTAACGGCTCATTCACAGGAACGTGTGACGTTTTCTGTTAGATGATGTTTATTGTAAATTTTTTGGAATGAGTCTCCAGCGTCAGCGTTTTGTAACAGACAGACGTAAGGCTGATTTTTTTTTGCATATGTTGGAAAGTCTTCAGGACAGATGACCCCCTACCACACACATTTCACCTCAGAACAACATGGAGGTGCCATCACTTAAGAGCACTTTACTTCCCAATACTCCGTTCTTTCATCCACTGCAGCTCCACCCACCCACCCACCAATCACACATACACGCACACACATCCATCTCCTTAACTCAGCTCCTTATTGACAGATTATCAGTCCATACTCTCAGGTGCCTAGTGGGACACGGTGATAAAAGACAGAAGGGGGGAAAAAGTTACCCTGAGCGTCACAGTGACCTTCTGAAGTGACTAATGAAGAACTGGAGTAGATCAGGGCTGCAGTTTATCTACTTCTCTCTCTCTCTCTCACACACACACACACACACACATACATTTCCTGCCACATAAGCTATATCTACCTCGTTAGCTCCATCCATTCTGCCACTATCCAGCCAGAAGCGCTGTGAATCTGACACCCTCCACTACCCAGCATGCACTGCAGCCGCAGTGTCAGGCTGTGTGTGATGGGAGACGCATACATTTCTGCCAACATGTTCTACTATGTGTGAACGTGGCCTGGCGCTCGGGTGGAGAACGTGGAGCTCTCGAAAAACTGGAGGAGGGGGTCCCTCCATACTGCCTTTCCCACCCTGCACACACAGTGAAGGGCATCTAGAGGGGAAGGGGGAAGGAGGAGTGGAAAACCCATGCTGTGGAAAAACCTAAAACTCCACACAAAAGCCTTATTCATGGTATAAGTGTAAATTAGATTTTTTTTAGGTTTCATTTGTTCAACACAGGGAAACATCGGAATAAATGTAAATATATGTAAAAAAAAAAAAAAAAAAAATCCTGTTACAACAAGTAATGTCACTCATATACAGATGAGTGACTAAAATAAAATTAGCAGGAATAAACATGCTTTTTTTCATTCAGCATTATATCCTATCTTTAGTACGCGTGAATGAAATGAAACCGCTCCGAGTCCTTCCCAGCGGAGATTTTTCATCTTGTCGTTCTTGTTTAAAGCTCTTCAGCAACGAGCACTTTCACCCGTAATTTCATGGACGAGATTATTACTGCTCACAAGGCGACTTGATTAGTCCTTTACTCATCTCAGTACGTGGCACCTAAAGCTTGCGGAAAAACACGGGCTGTTCGTTGTTTTTAGGCTAATTGCAGACTAATCAGTAAAAACGCACCGTCGGGAGAGACGACTTCATTCCAGGTTTTTTTTTTGGGATGGGGGTATTAATACTTGTTCTCGCTGTGCAGTCGAGTGGAGAGCAGACAGAGCACCAGGCTGAGAACGAGTGTAGCGACAGCCAATGAACCGAACAAGAGCACTGACAATAACATTCATCACTTCCTCAGTAGAAACTCGTGGCTGGCTGATCAAATCTCATACGCCTTCTTTCGTACAGGAGCACTTCACTCAGTGCAATTAATCAAGAGTCCACTACAAGCCATTTGATGAACCTTTAAGCAAAACTGAAAATGAATCGGTAATATATCCATGGGCTTTTTTTTTCCCTTTAAAAAAAAAAAAAGGTTTTATTTTATTCAAAGGTTAACACACGTATGCTCTTAATAGTGTTTCATCTATTAACACAGGAACACAAGACATTGACTCATGTGCCATGAGAGCCATTACGTCATGATTTATTGTCACTACGCTTTCAGTAAATTGAATTTCTTTTTTTTTTTTTTATTTACCTGAGTAAAATAATAAATAAATAAGGAATACTGTTTGTGAAAGCATTTAATAAAACTGTTAAATAAAACTGTAGCAGTTTTATAGCAGCACTACCACGGTAGTGGACTCACTCTATCAGACACTACTGTATACACATATATAGACGTATACAAAGAACACACACACACACACACACACACACACACGAGTTTACCTCTCTGTCCTTCAGCTTCATGGCCAGGACAAGCTGGTTCCTGTGATTGGTCAGGGCCTCGCGGTAATTGCTCTTGGAGAAGAAGGCCGAGCCGAGGTTCCCATGAGCCCTGCACTCACCTGCCTGGTCACCTGCAAGAGACGACGAGTCAGCATTTCAGACAAACACACACGCCTGGCTGTGCTCACACACTTCCTCAACTGCCATCACAAAGACATGACATTCAATGACTCTTTCAAAATGACAAATTATGAGACACTCTCTCTCTCTCTCTCTCTCTCTCTCTCTCTCTCTCTCTCTCTCTCTGGAGCACTCTGTTTCTACTTGAATGTGGAAATGTTATAGGGACTTGCTGATATTGACATTTTAGGACCGAAAAGAAAAAAAGAAAGAAAGAAAAATCTATGAATGGGTAATTTATTTTTCTACTCCGAAGTGTAGCGGTGCTATAATGCTGATTTACTCTGGCTGCTTTCGAGATTAAAACCGGACGAGAGGTTTCTGTAACAGCCGATATCTTCCGAACGGAGTGCGTCCCACATCTGTCACATCTTAACGAAAGGCTGGCAGCTGGTGAGACGAATCAGCTGTGAATGATATGATTTGAGCGGGACAACACAAAATGCTTATCGGGCTTTCATCCTCCAGGAGAGGATTAGCGTGAATGGCACTAAAGTACTGAGCTGCATATAAAAGGTGAACATGGCGAGCTCGATCCAGGGGCCCCCGCTGAAAGATAACATACCGATGACATCATGGGAGTGGAGTAAGAATCTCCAGCTCTCACACACGCACGTGTTGCCAACTTCATGGGAGTTTTCTTTTAAACTCTCGAGATCTATATACTATATTACACTGTATATATTAGTATATTTATTTTAAACAAAATACAATTATAGGCATAAGAGGTGGACAAATTAATAGCCCGGATGCCTGAGACAAGCAGATTTCACGTCTGGATTATTATTTGTTGTTTAAATTTTTTTTTTTTTAATTTTAAACTTGTCTGAATAAAAGAATAAATCCAAATATTCGGGAAAGAAAATAAACCCTAGTTCCAAATAAAATCCGGCGTAAAGTCATCATGTAACCTTCCTGCTAGGAAAATCCGTCACACTGCAGTTAAACATATCCAGAGTCAATAAAGACGCTAGCCAGACTCAAATACTTGCCATATTGCTGAAATGTTCGCCAAGAACTTGGTGATAAGCGGCCAAACTTGATGTGCTGCGTTAAAAACATTCATGCAGGAGATGATGAGGATTATACAAAGGTTTATGTTTACTGGTCAAACTACGTCCCTAGCGTCACTATTAGAGTCTCGAGCTGTGCGTTATGACCAAAAGGAGAAAGCTGCAGGTACAAGCAACAGGAACGAGGGACTTCCACAGGGTTATTTTACTTATTCTCCGTGATACGGTGAAAAGCTGGAAATCCTTAAGAACCTTGGAGTAGATCAGATGCTGCTCTGATTCAGCTGAGGTGGTTTAGGCACTTTAAAAGGACACCCCTTGGTCGTCTACCAGTCGAGCTCTCCCACTGGATTAGACCTCCTGAGGCAGACCCAGGACCCGGTGTAGAAATGATATCACACAGCTGGCATGGGAACATCTGAAGATCAGCCCAGCAGGAGCTGAATTGTCTACTGAAGTCTGCACTGACCTCTCCGCCATCTCAGCCTCTTGCCACCGCAACCCCCGCCAATCAAAGCGGAACGAAAACGGACACCTTCCATGACCCTGCCTACTCGCACGGAATCTCGACTTCAGAGCTGTTCTGCATGTGTGAGTGAACCGTGGCTCACTCGAGCGCACGCTGGCACAGCTGAGCGCTTACTACAGGAAGGAAAGAGCCATGATCAAACAGCACAAAGCTTTCATGGCTCAGAGTGCTGGTGTTTTGTTCCTGATAGGAGTGCACTGCCTAGCTGTATAACTTTTCTGAAATGCACCTCTTCCACGAAAGAAGGTTAAAAACGTTGTTTTTCGATTATCTGTTAAAACTTTATTTACTAAGCTGGAAAATGAGCAAATAACTCGTGCATAAGGTTTGGCCGAATGCTGATATAAATGGGCTTTTGGGTGAGATTAATAAACTCAAAGAAGATGCGAACTATATGTGTCTGCTCGAGGTCCTAATTACGTCCCTTATTCAGAGACAATGTCAAAGCTACATTAATTCGATAGAGGTTTTTTTTTCTTCTTCTTTTTCCCCTCCATCAACACACGTGACTCACACTGTGCCTCTCATGGGCAACCATTAATTTCTTAGCTTAGCCTTGTTTAAATAATAAAGCCACATTCACGCTTCTGTGTGTCTGTAGATCAGCGTGCGAAAGAATGTCGTCATCCTTCAAGCGTTAATCTCGAGATTATAGTGAAAACCTATTAACAATTTTTTACATCTGTCTCACATCATCTCCTACCGTATCTGACACCCGACAGATCCTCATGCTGCACTCTATATCGGCATCTCATCCTGTACGCCAGCTCGCCGCTTGAACTGCAGCTATATGTGAATTCCACACTCTGATCTCACCATCTCCTTTGAGAGCTCCTGATCAATCCTTCCGAATGTGCACCTCGGCGTAGTTTTGGATGACAAGTTATTACTCTCAGCAAGCGTTGCTAACCCTCCTCAGCCAGGCAGTTTTCTCCTGTACAACATCAAAGTTAGTGTTCAGTCCTGACTGCTTGATCGGTTCACATGCACACTTTTGTTCTTGTTATATCGAGGGAAAAGATGTTACGCACAGAGGGTATTAAGATAGTGTGCACTTTAGTTTTTCTAACTAAACCAGACAAGCAGCATGAAAAAGGCCTACATTTTTTTTCATTTTTGGCATTCCTAATAAACATAGTTAACTGATGTTAACTACATACACCATCAGCAATAATATTAAAACCACTGACAGGTGAAGTGAATAACATTGATGATCTTGTTACAATGGCATGTGTCAAGGGGTGGGATATATTAGGCAGGAGGTGAACAATCTGTTCTCGAAGTTGACGTGTTAGAAGCAGGAAAAAAAATGGGCAAGCGTAAGGATCTGAGGAACTTTGACATGGGTCAGATTGTGATGGTTAGACGACTGGGTCGGAGCATCTCCAAAACAGCAGGTCTTGTGGGGTGTTCCCGCTATGCAGTGGTTAGTACCTACCAAAGGTGGTCCAAGAAAGGACAACCGTGAACTAGAAACAGGGTCTCACTGAGACTCACTGGCGCGCGTCGGGAGCGAAGGCTAGTGCATCTGGTCCGATCCCACAGAAGAGCTAAAAACTTCGGGCTATGATAGAAAGGTGTCAGAACACACAATGCATCACAGCTTGCTCTGTATGGCACTGTGAAGCTACAGACCGGTCCGAGTGCCCAAGCTGACCCCTGACTACTGCCGAAAGCACCTACAATGGGCTCGTGAGAATCAGAACTGAACCATGGAGCAATGGAAGAAGGTGGCCTGGTCTGATGAATCACGTTTTCTTTTACATCATGTAGACGGCTGGGTGCGAGTGTGTAGCTTACGTAGGGAAGAGATGGCACCAGGATGCACTATGGAAAGAAAGCAAGTCGGTGGAGGAGGTGTGATGCTCTGGGCAATGTTCTGCTGGGAAATCTTGGGTCCTGGCATTCATGTGGATGTTACTTTGACACGTACCACCTACCTAAACATTGTTGCAGACCAAGTACACCCCTTCATGCCAACAGCATTCCCTAACAGCAGTGGCCTCTTTCTGTTTATCAGCAGGACAATGCTCCCTGTCACACTGCAAAAATCAAGGTGTTGACTTGGCCTCCAAATTCCCCAGATCTCAATCCGATCGAGTATCTATGGTATGTGCTGGACAAACAAGTCCGCTCCATAGAGACCCCACCTCGTAACTTACAGGACTGTAAGGATCTGCTGCTAACGTCTTGGTGCCAGATACCACAGCACACCTTCAGAGGTCTTGTGGAGTCCACGCCTCGACGGGTCAGAGCTGTTCTGGTGGCACACGGGCGACCTACACAACATTAGGCAGGTGGTTTTAACGTTATAGCTGATCGGGCTATGCGTCTAACGTTAGCTAAATGGAACAAACATCGATGAACTTAAATTGCTTTAAACTCCTGCTTTTCCGTTTATCTTCAGAGAAAATGAGGGCATCTCTAAAGCAAGAAAATCAAGACGAGATGAGCGGTTATTACTAATAGATAGTGAAGGGGGCTTATCAGGGGGTGTCAGTTAAAGTCAGCTGGTTCAAAACACTTGCTCAAGTCATTCCAGATTCACGCGTCAACTGCTAATCTGTCCCAGCAGGGTACTCCTTTGGTAAAACGTTATGTGAAGTTCGGCATGTGTCAGTAGGTTCTTGCAACTGAGCCTGACTTGTCTTCAGTCTACGCACATTTACCATGTCACAACGCTCGTGTGTCCATCCACTGACTTCCCGTATTATCTGCCTACGATGCTCTCGCACCCTCACAGCATTCGTTCCAGTACCACATCTTGGGCCGGGCTGCAAACTCTGACCAAATGTGGGTTTGTTTTTTTGTTGTTTTCCTGTGGTACAAGTTTAAAGAAAGAATTTGTCACAGCGTGTCCACGTTTCTCTTACAACGTATCTAAATGTGAAGTCATTTCCATTACGGGTGTGGTGAAAATGATTAACATCCATTAAGTCGTTCAATTAAAATTGGCTAGTAGCATAATTTGCATAATTATCAGATACTTAATTAGCCTTCAGAATTCAGTTAATTTAGGCTTTTATGATTAAACACTGAAACTGTTCATTAATATATGATGCAGGAGGAACTGTGGGGTGCATGTGTTAACATACAGTACCTGTGTTAAGTTAAAATAAATAAGTAAATAAATGGACCACAGAGAAATGATACAAGCAGCACTCAGATGGTTTGCACCCAGCACTGGCACTGGTATTAAACAATATGCATGCTCCAGTAAGCCACTAGATGCTTCTTTTCTACAAGGCTAATACCAGAAAGCGAAACCTTTATTCATTAATATTTTGGCGTTCTTTCAAACAGGGGTGTGTTTGGTACACTAAGTTTAATTACGCCTGCGTTTCCATGTCATTTTCATGTTCAGTAACAGCTTTGTCCTGGTCAGGGTCATGGTGCAATTTAGCATAGCTGAAGGTGGGAGGAAACCCAGGCAGACATGGAGAGAACATACAGAAGACAAGACTTAGATAGCAGAATTCGCTGTGCTCTCCAGGTTGGAGGGCTGGCATACTGTAATCTCTCTGTCCTGTCAATCACAGCGATACTAGGGCATCATGTACATCCTTGAGCGTACAGTATAGTATGTATGCAGAAGAGGGCAGGAAGCACGTTCTGAGTGTGTTACTCTGTCCTATGATGCAGCATGAGCAGCAGCTCGTAAAGATGTGGCCTTCACGTATCTCAGTGGAAGCATGTGAGCCTTCACCCTTCCTAGTTGGTAGTTGCCCAAAGGAAAAACAAACAAACAAACAAACAAAAACACTTTCATGTGGTCTTCTTCAAACACAGATCTCTCTTTAAAAAAAAAAAAAAAAAAACCACACCTAAAGTAAGACTCATCATGCACCCAACGTAACAGTGTTAGCTGATGCTGATGAGGCTTTTACCCTGTGCTCCAATACTGTTTTTAACATCCCTCGTGAGTGGAGACAAAGCAGAAGAGAAAGTAGAAAAGTTCCGATTTTCAAACCACAGCGAGAACCAACAGGCATACTCACCCTGCTAATGTTTAAATCTATAGCACTCACTCACCTAAAGTCTTGGCCACCTCCAGGTCTTGTTGCATGTAGGCGGTGCTTTTCTCTGTGTTGCCCAACGACCAGTAGGCACTGCTGAGAGCGGAGAAGACCGAGCCACGCAATTTGAGGCTGCACGTGCCAATCTTCAGGGCTGCTTCCAAAACCACCACCGACGCGCCGTGGTGGGCGGCGCTCAGCAGCTCCTGGCCAATCACGGACACCACGACGAACGGACTCTTGTCCAGCTTCATTTTCTGCAGCTGCTGATAGGTCGGCTCCAAAGACTCTGAAATTCAGGACGAGAAAACAAATCAAGATTGTGATGCATCGTAATGGCAGCTCAGTTCCTGTGACTTGACACTTAAACAGGCACATGAGTCACATGACCTGGCTCAGATCGTTTAGTCGGCCCGAATAGAAACAGTCATGGCCGCCCATGGTGCAGGAGATGCTGAGCATGTGGTAAGTAATTATACATGAACCATCCATTCATCTTCTGTACCGCTTATCCTACACAAGGTCGCGGGGAGCCTGGAGCCTATCCCAGGGGACTCGGGGCACAAGGCGGGGGGACACCCCGGACGGGGTGCCAACCCATCGCAGGGCACAATCGCACACACACTATGGACAATTTAGAGATGCATGTCTACAACGCATGCCTTTGTACTGAGGGAGGAACCCAGAGGATACATTGGACGTATTTATTTTCAATACAACTATCATATAAACTCGTGATATAAATGATAAACACTGTCTTTACATGCTGATGAAGAAAAACAGTTCACATTAAGTTGTTCATAATGTCATTTTGACGTGTATGTATCCCATGAAACACAGCGTGGTGCCAGATTACATGGAAATCCAATGTGAGGAAATCAAAACCAAAAAAGTGCAATTATAATTCAAATAAACGTTTGTATATTCCAACCGGAATACAGCGTTGGGTTTCTTTAGAGATAACGTCGTAATTTATTATGCCTGCCTTTCTGGTATCCCTCCATGCCTTTGTCTCGTATCTGCTTTGCTCTTTCTACAGTAGATGTCTTTCTGATGTCTTTCTGTGATACACAATCACACACTCGGAAGGGCAGAGCGGAGACGGAAGGCAGGCATATGTGTAGAGGTGACCTCTGCTGGAGGGGCGGAAACGCAGGTAAAGTGTGAAAGTGCATGGTGTCATAAATCAGCTCGTGCCACGGCCGCGTGTCCCCGCGCTGCCTGCTGGGAGCGTTGACACTCCTGTTTTAGCTGCCCGTCCTTATCAGTTTGTACCATCGAGCAGGAAAAGAGCTTTCCAGCTGTCCTGTTCTACTTTGTGTGCGTAAACGAGTGTGTGTGTGTGTGCTGGAGATGGGATGCGAGTGTGTGCATTTACAGTTCTGCTTAAACACTTTGTAGGGACGCCACAATCATACAGTAGGAAAACAAAGATGTTGGAAGTAAGAGAAAATAAGGGAGTATAAATATGGAATATGTAGGGAATTTTAAAAAAAACAAAGCAAACTATTCCGATAAATAAGAAGTGAAGGAATTTCAGTCCGATTTAGCGATGTCTAGCTGCAGTCTTACACAGTTCAGTGAAATGAACATAAGTGTGTGTTTGTGTGCTTGAACGCATGCATGCTCGTGTTCGCTCCATTAAATCAACAATAGCAGCTCTGTAGCAAGAGGAAACCTGTCCATCGCTGGATGTCAAATATGTTACATGCACCATTACACACCTGTAATCCCCCCCCCCCACCCCCCACCCCCACACACACACACACCCTGCACTTCTAGATGCTCGAGCGCAAATATGCTCAGTTAAAACGGTGTTTAAAGCATGTAAATGTTAAATCGGGATGATACACGTTAAAAGACGTGCAGAATTGTGTGTATAAATAATAAACATAGAGAAGAGGTGTGGCTTTAACAGTTAAATAAACAGCGTGATCCTGCTCCCGAACGCTTCTTCGAAACGTCTTCATGCATGAATCTACGCGTTAGCAGGATTGCACTGTTTACGATTTGACACGGTCCTGGAGTTTGGTTGCTCGTCGAAAAAGCTCGCGTTGGGTAACAGGCCTTTAGGACGATCGCCGTGAGTAAATCTTATTGAGGACTCGTTAAGGGACATGGGAAGAACAGGGCCCTGGTTAAAGATGGTGCGGGCTCGACCGTCTGCATGCGGCGATGTTTTATTTAGTATTATTAACGTAACGTGTTTGTCCTAATTATCACCACAATCTTTATCAAGGTTACCTGCTAAAATATTCCTCGCGATATATTTCCTTTCATAGTAATTAGACTTGCTGGTGTAATTCGCTTTAGTAATTAAAAGGTAGCTCACTCTTTGGAATGGAGTCAGGATTCCTCTAATGATCTGCACTGTCACACACACACGTGCGCACACACACACACACACAGCAACTTCATTCAGCTTGACAGCATTACCAGTTGCTAAAATAAAACTGTGAAAAAAAAAACCTCTTTGACTTGGCAAGTGGTGTATCAGCGTGTGTGTGTGTGTGTGAGAGAGTGAGTGAGTGTGTGTGGGCGGACAAACTGCAAATCTAGTTAACCACAAAGTGCGGCATGATAAACAAGAAAGGAGTAATGCTTATGAGGACCGTCGCAATGGAGCGATGGCACGGCCAGGAATTAACGATGAGCCTCAGGGTGGCTATTTTTCTCGCTCTTGCTCGCTCGCGTTCTCCCTCTCTCCACTCGCCGAGTGCATGTCATGTCAAAAGGGAGCTTTGACGTGACTGTCTGGATCCCCTGTAGGAAAGCGGCTAAATAAAGCTGTAATGGCAGCGAGTCACAACGCCGCCCACCTCGCATTATTTCCTTCCTTTCTCTTTGAATTACCGTTCGACGGATCTGCAGGCCTTCCCGACGCTGCCGGTGACGCGGCCTGCGTGTCATGTGATTAGACTCTCGCTGGGCACGGCCCATAATCCGAACCGTACAGTTTTATTTATTTATTTGAATTGATTTGTCTTCCAACCCTTTCGTTTGTCTGAAGACTTGACGCTCACTGTGCCCGTGTTTTTAATCCGGTGTCTGCGACTGAACGTGAACTCTTTGACAGAAAGCACTTCTCAGACGTTCAGAGCGGTTTGCTCGTAGGGCTTGGCACTAGCGGGTGGGTTTGGATGGCACGTCTGATGAGGAACGGGACGATTCAATCCGGGTTCGTTTCAATTCAATTAGAGTGAGGTAATCCCCTGCATGCAAATCCTCACTTGAGAGCGAGAGCTCAAACTGATAAAGACGACGAGGAGAGGATCAAACCGCTGGCACCGAGATGACTCGGGCTACCGGTGGAATGAAAAAAATAAATAAAATTATAAACAGGGAAGAAACAATGACAGGAGCCTGGGCGAGAAATGGAAAAAGACAGACACTGAGGGAGCAGAATGTCAATGCAGTGGTACAGATCATCTCTCTCTCTCTTTCTCTCTCTCTCTCTCTCTTTGGGGCTGATTATGAAGAGCTGCTCTACATAATCTCCTCCTCAGTCATACCCAGGCCTCTCTCTTGCTTTCCGTGTGTGTGTGAATGTGTGTGTATATATGTTTGCCTAGGCAGTTCGGGACAGCAAGGGAAATAAAGGATGTCATTAGGAGTAAAACAGCCTTGTTTTGGGCACCTTCCCAGGACTGGGGCCGCGTGTGTGTCACTGATTTACCTACAAATAAAACTGGCTGTTGAGTCAGAGGCCACAGATGTATATTTTCTGTCTCTGTGCCCATGATTGTCTCTCAAAACACACACACACAGATACACACACACACATCCCAACAGACAGCAGGCAGGCAGGCAGGAAATGTGATATATGCAAACACACACACACACACACACAGAGATTTCATCCAGTAACAGGCAGCTGCAGAAACATATCTCTACCAGACAGCTCTTCTTATTCAGAGGCCTCATCCCCAGTAAACAGCGACTCTGCTGCGGTTGCTGCGACTTTTTTTTTTTTTTTTTTGCGAGGCTGAGATTTCACGATCACAAAATGTCCACTGGATAAACAAACAAACTGCGCTAACCTCCACAGGATCAGCAGATGCAGTCGGGGAGTGCAACTGGGGGATCGTGTACATGTACAAAAGGTGCACTACCGAGGGCAAATGATGATCTTGTTTTGTTTTTTCCTGAAGTAAATCAAAATTTGACTACTTTAAGAATAACTGATCGTGAAGAAAATCTTTCAAATGAAACTGCAATATATCTGAATATCCTGTTCATACACAACAAACCATAAACTTATTAGCTAGCTCAACGGGACAGTAAAAGCTCTAACGTGCCGCCCAATCCCATGCTGTTATCTTATGACAACAAGTATCGCATCATGATTCTCGCAAAAACGGCTATGATACTGTACATTACATCACGATATATAGGTTTGGTAAAAAAAAAACCTAAATTCCCATAAATACAGCACTGCTGCATTAAAAAAAAAAAGAAAAAATAATAAGTTTGATATATTCTTGTAAAATATACTTGATATTTACGTTAAAAAAAATAAAATAAAAAAATAAATAAAAACTTAAAGAAGAAAACAGCATCCCTGCAAACATTTATTTACAGAAAACTGTAAAACATTTGACAATCTTAGAGAAGCTTAACGACTAAATTTTGACACAACATCTGGAATATCTCAGAAAAGTGTACTGAGACATCATT
This sequence comes from Ictalurus furcatus, assembly GCF_023375685.1. Taxonomy (NCBI): domain Eukaryota; kingdom Metazoa; phylum Chordata; class Actinopteri; order Siluriformes; family Ictaluridae; genus Ictalurus; species Ictalurus furcatus. Next base: position 6,693,046 of record NC_071270.1, read on the forward strand.
TATCACGACATGTATATCATGTTGTATCGTGTCATGTCGCCCAGCCCCATCACAAAAAAATCAATAAGATATTAGCCAACGTTTCTCCTACTAGCCGCGGTGTCTCGTCCTTGCATCGCAAATTAAATAAGTAAGTAAGTAAGTAAATAAATATATAAATTCTGGTTAGCACCTTCATTTTCACTAAATATATTTTTACATCTGTGATTCACGCATAATAATTAATCCGCCTAGTAAAAATCATTCCACCGTCTGCATGGCTGCTCCTCAGCTGATGTGTGTAGTGCAGCAGGTGGAGAGATTCGGAGGGTGCTGTAGCTACAGGACCACACCACTGTCACGCTACGTACCCAATGAAATCTTTTGTCTCGCAAATGGGTCGGTCCATCTCAAATTGTCCAATAACTGTAAAATTTGACCGTTTTTAATTTTCCATGTATTGTTATTGCAAAACCAAAACCTTCTTCTTCTTTTTTTTCCACTTGGTTTGACTTGATACATACGACTAGCCATCTTTGTGTCATGGAACACAACAAATTTTGGTTTTACAGCTTTTTATGGAAACTTCAATAGCTCCTTGGAACCAAAACTGAACTCTAGAGCACATTACAAGGTAAATGTACAGTGCCCTCCACTAATATTGGCACCCTTGTTAAATATGAGCAAAGAAGGCTGTGAAAAATTGCCTATTGTTTAACCTTTTGATCTTTTGTTTTTAAAAAAATTCAGAAAAATTCTCTGCTCTCATGGATAAAACAATTTCAAACACAACACAGGTTTATCAAAAAAAAAAAAAGTTTGTTAAATATGGGTGTGCAACAATTATTGGCACCCTTTGAGTCAACACTTTGTGCTACCTCCCTTTGCCAAGATAACTTTGAGTCTTCTCCTATAATGCCTGGTGAGGTTGGAGAATACATGGCAAGGGATCTGAGACCGTTCCTCCATACAGAATCTCTTCATAACCTTCAAACGCTGGTGGACTCACCTCTTCAGTTCACCCCACAGGTTTTCTATGGGATTAAGTCAGGGGACTGGGATGGCCATGGCAGGACCTTGATTTTGTGGTCAGTAAACCATTTTTGTGTTGATTTATAATGAGAAGGGTTCGAGTCAATTTTTTGAAAGAACTGAGGTTTCCATAAACAGCTGTACAACCATTTGTTGTGTGGACACTGTGGTTAAACCAAGTAAAACAAACAAACAAACAAAAAACCTGGTGGTTCCCTTTCAAAGGAAACTCAGCTTCACGCTTGTCGTTTGTGTGAACGCTTGCGTGAAGACTATTTCCTCTTTTCATCAGTCCAATCTTTAAAAAAAAAAAATTTTTCTTTACTTTTCTGTCCCTTTAAAAAAAAAAAAAAAGTATGAGTGAGAGAGAATCAGGAAGAGTGTCACGCTTTGCTCCCGTTTTATCACGGAGGGACGGACACACTTTCTGTGTGAAGTGTTTGGGGGTGGAGCAGGCCACAGCAGCCCTAGAGAAGGCTGATTGTGCGCATCGTGAGCGCTTTACAATCAGGCAGCTCCGCTCGTGGCTCGCTCTCTTCTCGGACGAAGTTGAGTTTCAGAGCCTTGCGGATCTGTGGTGTAGAGGCAACCAGCCAGCTCAGGTCTTGGGGATCTCACATGGATCTGGAAGAGGAGCTGGAGACTAGTGCTGCTCTATCTCTTGCTCTGTCTTCCGAGTCCGGCTCTCTGCTGGATTTTGGAGCTCACAGTGCGAGTTCTCCTCCTCTTATGGAAAGCCAAAGCTCCAAGGGGGTGCCACTGCACCATAAAGGGAGAGCAGCTCTCAAACGTATAAAGAGCTGATTGACGTGATTACTAGGGCAGTGGAAAAACTTCTAGACTGGTGCTGCGGAAGAGGAAGTGAATCATAGCAGGCTGGACAAGCGCTTTCTCCCCAGTGAAGAAATCTCCCATACAACGCAGAAAACTCCCCTTTTTTCCCCACAGAAGTGCATGATAAAATATCACTATTCTGGGGAAAACCAACCACTAGGCATATTCATAACCCCGCGACGTCGGTTTATTCGGCCATCGTGGGGAATGAACAGCACGGGTACTTAGCTATGCCAAAGGTGGAGGAGGCGCTTGCGAGCGACCTCTCATACAATGAGAGTCACGACATACAATGTGGCTCAATGGCTGTGTTGCAGGCCTACCAAGCAGACCTGCTGAGACAAAGAAAAGAAAGAGCAGTCCTGATGGGCCGTAAAGGGAAGTATGAGGAGACATGAGGTTGGTAAGGCAGATAGCCCCCAGTACTACTGTAGGGCCCCCCCTAACCAATGTTGTCCCAAGTTTTCAGTCTTCTCTGGTCAGCGAGCTGTCACAGGGCAATGAAAATCTGATGCTTTCCCTCCAACAGAATATGGAAGAGTTAACGTCACTAAAAGACCATCTAGAAGTGTGGAAACTACTGCCAAATGTGTCTCCATGGGTTCTGTCCACCAAAGCAAAGGGTTACAAGTCCAGTTCAGAGCTCGACCCCCCAGTTCAGAGGTGTGCTCACCACAGTAGTCAGCATAGAGCAGAGCCCGATATTAGCACAGGAAGTAAGATCCCTCTTGGACAAAGGAGCCATAAATCATGTACCCCATTCCCTGAGGGAGGGAGGTTTTTACAGTTGTTATTTCCTGGTCCGCAAAAAAAGATGGGAGTAGCAGCCAATGTCAGATCTGTGAAATCTGAACTGTACTCTTCAGACATACAGGTTCAAGATGCTGACGATGAAACTTATTGTTCCACAGATTCAGTTCGAGGACTGGTTTGTGATGATGGATCTAAAAGACGCATATTTCCACATAGAAACACCTAGTCACAGGAAGTTCCTGAGGTTCGCGTTTGGAGGCAGCGAGTACCGATATCAGGTTCTTCCCTTCAGGCTAGCTTTATCCCCTCACACCTTCACAAAATGCATGGATGCAACTCTAGCTCCCTTGAGACTCCAGGGCATCCATGTACTAAACTACCTGGATGACTAATTAATTCTAGCATGATCCAGGGAACTGGAGACAACATTGATATGTTGTTCTCGCCCACATGAGGAGCTTGGGGCTCAGGTTGAACCTCAAGAAAAGTATGCTTTCTCCAGTGCACAGGACAACTTTTCTAGGGGTTATTTGAGAGTCTACAACGATGAGGGCATTTCTATCTGCAACACGCATAGGGTCAATCCTAACAACAGTAGAGGTGATGCTGTGTCTATTCTAATTGAATAGTGGAAGCAATCTGTATTACTTATGAGGCGTGCTGTCTTGCTACACCTCTGGGCATAAGGGCTAATTCCACTAGGGGGTCGCCTCCTCGAAGGCTTTATCTAAAGGAGTACCCTTACAGGATGTGTGTGTTGCGGCGGGGTGGTCTACGCCGCACACATTCATTCAATATTAGAGTCTGGACATGCATTCCACCCCAGGCTTAAGTGTCTTGCGGTGGCCTTTGGGCTCGGATCTTTTGAACAGGCCATACCCTCATGACAGAGTGGGTCTTCTTGTTCCCATAGCGTGAAGCTCATGCAAGGTTGAGTTCCATTTGAAAGGGAACGTCTTGGTTACGCATGTAACCCTGTTCCCTGAGAAGGGAACGAGACGTCGTGTAGCTTTGTCATAATGGGGCATGCCTGTGAATTTCATCTTCGTTTCAGATAATAGAGGCTGACGGCATGGTTCACAGGTGCCGTTTATATCACACGACGCACTTAATTGCCACGTCACCTGATCATGGCCTGTCTGTAAATAGGCATGATTTCACACAAGCTTCAGACGCCGATCACACGAGAAGGCGCTTCCCAAACAACATTTCACGCAACGTCTCATTCCTTTCTCAAGGAACAGGGTTACATGCGTAACCCAGACATTTTTGCAATGACAGTACATAGAGTTATTCACTCAAAAAACTTTAGGAAAATTAAAAATGGTCAAGCAAACTGTATTGGACCACTTGAGACTCACAAGTCAGCAAGGAGTATGCTTTCTTTTTTTAGTTGTTGAACTACTTGTTTGCCAAGCAGAACAGATAACCTGGACAAAACATCTGCATGTCCCGGTTGCCCAAGGAACCATTAATGCACCATTTTTTTTTTTTTTTTTTTTTTTTTTTTTAAAACTGTTGACGCATCAATGAAAGTGTATTTCCAAACTCAAAATTTCAAACAAATCCTGCTCCATTAAATGTTCTACTAACACCACTCTCCCAAAAACATGGAGCACTCACTGCCTACACTAGTGCTCCCAATGGGTACATACTTTAAATGACAGCTGCCTGAGGCCGTGAATGCGTTTTCGGTCGTGTAGTGTGGACGGAGATCGTTTCTGAAGCACAGTGGAAACGCCAGTGTGGACGAGGATTGTTTAGTTACTAGTGTAAACAGGGCCTGAATGTGTGAATTTATTCATAGTGGACCCTACATTTTTGCATTCTTGGTAGGACAACCAAAATATTCCAAAAACACGCACCTCGAAGCGGGGACTTCATGGCGGCCTCCACCATGCCGACAAGCAGCTGCAGGCTCTTGGGGTCCTGAGCGAGACCGGAGGCGAAGGCGGCCAGAGCATCTGCATGCCGGCCCAAGTACTGGAGGGCAACACCCTGTCGGAAGTATGCCTGGAAAAAAAAAAAAGGGGGGGGGGGTTGGGGGGGCACACAAAAAGAGATTTTAGATTCATGGTCTATCTGACAATTTTCAGCAGTCACCAATACACTGTGGAATACAATCTTAGATCACAATACTGAGAATATAATGCTATAGTGATAGAGTGGAATAGTACAAAAATATCACAATATTTCAATGATATACGATACGTGAGAATTTTGCATGTAAGCGTCCGATGGCTGAGCCATGATCTAGGCCATCTATGATGATTTGAGCAAATTACACAGATACTTTATCCTTACTGAATTAGACAGTCAAATCCTTTACAAATTACATCAGCAAAGCCTCTCTGGTAAAACTGATCCAGCTCAAACAGTGCTTCAGTGGCAGTCATGGAACGTGATTAGCCACAGCAATAGGTTTGCTCAGAACATCTGGGCACTCGAGACTTTTCCACTACAACTGCTAGTGAATTCCACCAGCGAGTCTAAAACCACCTTCTGTAATACATCAGCATACAGCAAACAGTCGAGGGTGAATGCTCACGTCCTCTATCGATGGTTTGAATGAAAAGAGGGAGATAATATTAGAACTGACAGTATCTAGAGGTTATAAATGAAAGTGTAGGCATACGACTTAGACAATATTTATATCTCATTCACAAAGTAAATGCAACTGCTCACACTCATATCTTGCTGTTAAAATGCTGCTGGTTACTTCTTGGTGATAATGAAGGAAGCCAGATTCCCATCTATGAAACACACTAAATGTCATGTTGCTATAAATGAATCTTCTTTATACCACAGTGCTGGTGAATCCTCAAATCTGAAGGTTTATATTAATGGGCGTCGTTCCTATAGCAACAGCTCAGGGACTTGTACGAGAGGCGCGCTACTTCATCCAAAGCTGTTATTTAACCAATTGTTGATATGGTAAAGTTTATTAACATTTAGACACATATATAACATTTATGGAAGGACTTTGTAACAGCCAGTAGGGTTTGTGTCAAGGGAGAATCTTCAGGATAAATGAGCGTGTCTGCGTTTTTTTTTTTTTTGTCTTAACTTCAAGAGAGAGGGAAAAAAAAAAAGAAGAGAGGATACTATTTATATATACACTATATACTATACAACAGTAAATGTAACTATACAGTTACTGTGTGCTCATAGATTTACATACCCCTTGCAGAATCTGCAAAATGTTATTTAAAAAAAAAAAAATTAAGGGATCGTAAAAATTAAATCTTGTTTTTTATTTAGTTCTGCCCTGAATAGGCTATTTCACATAACAGATGTTTACATTTAGTCCACAAGACACACAATAATAACTGAATTTACACAAATGAACCAGTTCAAAAAAATTTACATACACTTGATTCTTAATCCTGTGTGTTGTTACTTGGATGATCAACAACTGTTTTTATGTTTTGTGAGAGTTGTTCATGAGTCCCTTGTTTGTCCTGAGCAGTTAAACTGCCCACTGTTCCTCAGAAAAATCCTCCAGGTCCTGCACATTCTTTGCTTTTCCAGCATCTTCTGTATATTTGACCCCTTTCCAAAAGTGGCTGTATGATGATGAGATCCATCTTTTCACACTGAGGACAACTGAGGGACTCGTATTACAAAATGTGCAAACATTCACTGATGCTCAAGAAATCAACATGATACATAGGGGGTGTCAACTTTTGAACAGGATGATTGGGGTAATTTGTTATTTTGTTTAAAGATCTTTTTTTTTTTTTTTTAGTACTGCCTTTCAGAAGCAACATAAGATATTTACATGTTTCCCAGAAGACAAAATAACAATTTTCATCAAGCATCCTGTTCAAATGTTTACACCCCCCCGGTTCTTAAATGTATTATGTTGCCTTCTTGATCATCAGTGAAAGTTTGCACCTTTTGTAATAGTTGTGTACGAGTCCCACAGTGTGAAAAGATGGATCTCAACATCATACAGCCACTTTTGGAAAGGGGTGTGGAGGTCGTTGATCATCCACGTAACACCACACAGTATTAAGAATCAAGCGTATGTAACCTTTTGAACTGATTCATTCGTGTAAATTCGGTTATTTTTGTGTCTTGTTGTAAACAAGTTATGTTTATCATCTGTTATGTGAAATAGCTTATTCGGGGCAGTACTAAATAAAAAAATAAAAACAAACACATTTGGCAGATTCTGCCAGGGGTATGTAAATTTACGAGCACAACCGTAAACTGTTAAAACTTATTTTATATATTTCATTCATTTACACAAACAAAATGATCATCGTTGGACATCATTTTCAGGTGGAATAACACACTTAGGGCTGTGATGTAATATGTAAATATGTTTTTCCATTGGCCGTCAAACCATCACACCACCTCGGTGTGGATTATTTTCAGATAGCAGCATAAGTCGTACATTATTACGACTACTTACCTAATTTAATCTTGTGCAAAATGTTGCACTCAACTGTAGGTGACATCCTTCTATACTATCTTGATTCTTTTTTCTCAATTATCAAACGGTAACCTCATCATGCTGCATAGAACTGTATTCCTCATTTCTGTAGAAAATCTACAATAGAATATTACTGGGTGTGACACGTGACTTTGGCGGACGTGTTAACAAAGACGTCCTTTAAATCCCTAAGGGAAGAAATCTGGTGCGGACTATCCACCGCACCATCTCTGCTCGTACAATAGTCCTATCGTATTTATAATACTCTATTATCTAAAGAGGTTGCTCGTGCAAACAATTCGGATAATGAATGAAGGCTAATGCAGTCAGTCCGTATGGCAGTGTTTGACTGAAGTATCCCTTTAACTGCCATCAGTGCTAATCAGCATTCTGCATGCAGCTCCGTTTCCTTGGTCCTGCAAGGGATTGTCTTATACATAATGACTTAATTTTCACTCAGAGGCTTGTTTCATTATGCCGCTAATGTTTGACTACAGGGGTCTCTGTCTGCAGCCTAGCATATACACACACACCCCTACACACCACATGGATGTGTAGGAAGCTCGTTCATGTCTCTTACATATCTTCCCCGGAATCTGGTATTTTTCCAGTCCTAAATTACGAGAGAGTGGAGAGCTGCAGAAAGTGACACAATGAATTTATGAAGACCGGCTGTAATTAATTTCACGACGCACAGCAGGGGGCGTGACCCTTTGATTACAGAGACATCATCTCTTTTTTTTTTTTTTTTTTTTGGACTGCTTCATTGAAACGAATGGAGAGGCAGATTGAATTCCACGCATTAACCTTTAGCCCAACTATGTTATTACAGAACCTTGCAGGCCATCACGCGCCGCTCTCTATTAATTGCCTCAGAGTGTGTGTGTAAGTATACATGTGTGTGTGTACGGGAAGCTCGCCTCTCCCTAAAATATCTTACTGCACCGTCACATCAAGCGATTCCATTTAATCTGCTTTTGACATGTTATTGGAGCAAGGATCAACGTTTCTTACAAAACAGGCTTTTAAAACATCATTTAATGGCATTAGACAGTAAATGTATCGTCGTCATTCTCAGAAGCCCGGCTTATACTAATCGGCAGACTTCTTCGAGGTGCCGGAGCAAATGATCTGTACTGAAATCTACTGACTGACCGTTTCAAAACGTACAAAGTGTGGACGACATCGGTGAGCTTGATCACTAGCTACGTTGACTCTGAACAGTAATTCAGCCACAGCGATGCTCCTCGATAAATAAGTGACCACGTAGAAATATTTTTCTCTCAACGGTTTAACTGGGTTCTCTCTAACTACTCTGTGTGAAAATCTGACGAGGTTTTAGGTCATATTTATGCAGAAACTGAGAAAATTCGAAAGGGTTCACAAACTTTCAAGCACCACTGTAGCTAGCATTTTGCGAATGTCCAGGTTCAAATATGATTTCAAATATCTGTGCTAACTACATTTTGAAGAAAAAAAAAAAAAACCCTTATTTAGTTTTTAGTCAGTTGTAGCAGTAGTATTTACACAGAAATGTGCGGTTTATACACAACATACATAGTAGAGAAAGACTGTGTGTGTGTGTGTGTGTGTGTGTGTGCGCTTGTGCGCGCTTGTGCTCAGTCTTTTCATAGGGCTCTCAGCGCTCAGCAAATCTTTGATGAAAGCTTTTATCCAAATTGCACTTGAAGAAATGGCATTCCTGCTCTTGCCAAGATAAAGAGGATGTGCCGCTTGTTCCAGAGATGCGGTTCCGTTTCTTTAAAACGATTTTTATTTACGATTAAAGTGATTTTCCTCCTCCAAGTACAACAGGTTTTACAGTCATTAATGAGCATAAACCTCTGCTTTACAGCTTCTCTTGCACCACTTTACCAGCTTTTACCCGACCTTGTGCCTTTCCCCTAAGTCTTTTGTTTTCCCGTGATCGTTTCTTTTTCTCCCTCGCACGCTCACACACACACGCACACTCCTCACACTGCCTGATACACATCACTTCATTAAGAGCCTACACAGCGTTCAAGTCCCTTCAGAAAAGACCAAAGTGACAACCGCTCTTGACAGCCTAGCATCTAATCTTTACATGTAGCCAAGCATGAACACAAACACAGTGCATAACTCTTAATCTACCGCCTTATCACGCACCTTAGTGCTTTGCTGATCCGTATGTATGAACAGATGATTGGGGAAGGCAAGGTAAAGTAGGTGTGCCGGCTTAACTCCATCCATCCATGAAACTCGGTTTGTTCAGCACGGCCCTCGGAGCGAACTTGCCTTTCATCTGTAAGCCTGCTTCTGAAGAGCTCTATTCATGGGAAAAGAAATCGTGCTGATGGTTTTTGTTTAAGGGCTCTACAACTCAAGTAGTCGTCTTCGCCTATACGGTATACTTTGCTTTCTAGCAAACAAACAAACACATGAGATTTCGATGCTTCTGCACTGAAATTGCCCGTCTTGTTTCAGGAGTTGCATAGGCAGTTAAATTCGGCACTTAAGCTGCAATCACTTCCTTCTGCCTTCCCAGCCAGGATTAAAATGTCCCGGGAAACAGCGGTGTTAAAAACACACTCGGAGTAAACAACTGTATCGCGTTGACATAACATGCAGTGCTACCCTGATCCATTAGGATGCTCTGCTTTGTAACTTGCTGACTGATTGTACATCAGTAGGAGGTGGGAATGTCTTTGTGTGTATTTATATACGTGTCTCTATCCAGCAAATGCCTCCTAAACTTACTGGCTGCCTAGCAACATTTTCCTGCCTCCTTCCTTCAATACGGCTTGCTATCACTTTGCTTAAAGCGTGCGGTCAGAGACCAGCCAATTAGCTCCAATGAAACGCTCTCTTGCCTCAGATTTGCAGAGGTAGTCTGAAAAATAAATAAATAAATAAACGCCACGGCAAGTTATTCACCCCACAATATAACTGGGCATCTTTGTTCCCTCTGAAAATCAAATGTGACATACATGGCAAAATATGTCTGAGCCAATGGCGAGATGATATTAGTCATGCACGAGCAGGCAGAACGCTGCAGCCTTCCCTGAGTGCATGGTTCGATCGATTGGCCCGCATCAAACCGCAGAGAAGTGCGTGGAAAAGGTCATACTTCAGCCGTGATCAATACACGCATTTCAAATTCGTGGCCTGTTACAACTGTTATACACAGGAACAATGACACAATCAAGAAAGCTGCGCACTAACCTTGCTTTGAAATCAGAGAATGAGCTTCTTAGAAGGAGGAGAGAGAGACAGAAAATTATTATGAAGGTTCTATCTTCTAGCCCGCGGGTGTTGCTTTATTTCTGAGGACAGCTTATTGAAAAGCGCTTTCTGTTCCGTGCTGCCAAAATGTTCATGAATCTGTATTGGGGGTGGGTGATATGGGGTAAAAAAAAATAAATAAATGGTGCATCATAGTATGTGAAGATTTAGATTTGTGCAATAAAAAAAACTGTAGCACCATATGTAAACACTTTTTAAAAAAAAGAAAAAAAAAGATAATTTTATGTAATACCTATACAAATAAACAAATTGATACAGAAGAAAATAATAACATAGCCTTTCCTGTTCAAGTAGCTACTTGATACTGCCAGTGGGTTTTGCAGAAATATCTCCAAAAATGTAAATATTGGTACACTGCAAGGCCAAAAGTTTGCGGACACCTAACCACCGCACCCATATGCAGGCCTTCCTGAAACTCGTCACAGCACTCAACTGTCTAAAATATCTTTGTTCGTAGTAGAACTAGATTAGATTTCCCTAAGAGGCCCAAACCTGTTCCAGCATGACAGTGCTCCAGTGCACAAAGTGAGCCCTGTAAAGACATGGTTTGCCAAGGTTGGTGTTCAAGAGCCCTTACCAAAACCCCACTAAAACACCTTTAGGATGAACTGGAACACCGACTCCCCCGACATCAGTACCAAATCCCAACAGAAACACTCCAAAGTTTAGTGGAAAGCCTTCCAGAAGACTGGAGCAGCAGAAAAGGGAGGACCAACTCCATATTAATGCTCACAGTTTGGGAATGGGATGCTCACCAAGCACATATGGGTGTGATGTTCAAGTGTCTGTACTTTCGGCCAAATAGTGAATCACAAGCATCATGATTATGCTATCGAGACTGGAGAACCACGCCTGGCTATACAGTAACACAAGACTGTAAGCTATGAAACTACATCTACCTCCTTTTGCAGTTTAAAATAGTTATGGCTTGTTATAATGTCTTTCCTGCACTATGTGTACTGCCTTACTTCCAGAATTGCTTCCTTTAGTATTGTGTTTGTACTGTCCTGTTTCTTACTTTGTGTTGTTGGGTTTTGAATGTTTGTCGTACAGAGAACAGAAAGAAATATTTTTGTTGTTTTTTTTGGTATCATGCCAGTACAGTACAACAAAAAAAAAGTATCATTGAAATGAACTGTAACATATTCATCTGATTATGATTCATACGATTTCTGCCCTAGTGACTGCCCGTTACGCAGAGCTAGAAGATAACACAGAGCAAGAGGGATCCAACACTTGAGGTTAGTAGTATTAGCAGATGCCTCAATCATCTTTACTTACATTAATCAAGACCAGATGGCGACTGTGCAAAAAAAAGATCCCTGGCTCGAGTTCTGGAGACACGAAATGTGCATGTCTGAGGAATATTAGTACTCATCAACTATGGCAGAGTTTCACATCTGGCAGAAGCACATTCTACTTTACACACATGCCTTGTGGGTACAATGCCTGGGAGAGCGGAGGCATGCTTTATTCAGAGCATGTCAGTGCACGATGTTAACCTTCTCTGCTCAATCCCTTTAGGCACAGCGGCGCGTTACCTCTGAGGACTGACTATTCAACATCATGCATGAATGTTACAGTAACATGAGTATATTATCAACCAGTCCTAAGATGAGTGAGGTACTTATTAATACATCAATCCAGCATGAGTGTCTTGAAGCTTGACGTGTTCTTCCTCTCCACTGAGGGAGAAACGTCAACCATGGGAGTATTCAACTGCTCACGAATCAAGACGGCAGCATCAGCAAAGCTGCGAAGACGAGACAGATGGGCTGAGAGTTGAGGACTGCAGAGGTTCTCGTTTTTAGCGCATTGCTACAAAAACGTCCTAACGCTGATGAAACTGATACAGGATAAGCTCTTGCCAGTGACAGTCCTCCTGTTAAGAGTAAAGAGAGTCCATCACGCACTTGGTTTCCTTTACTATAAGCTAAAAATCAGTTGTTATCGACCACGGTCAAAGTAAACAACAGCTGCATGGTTGCTGCTATAAGCAATTTAAAAAAAAATAGCTTGCAACAATGAGCAGTTTATCCTTGAAACCGCTTCAGAAACGAGAGTCGATAATCGGACCCGTGAACCCACAGCACTGACATCATTTTATTACCAGATTCAGTTGCCAGGTGCTATGCCTTCAGCCAAGGTGACTATATTTAAGGCTGAACCCTTTACAGTGGTAATTGGTGCCTCGTTTGTTCCCATACACAAGGAGGAAGTAGTGCCAAGAGAGAAAGACAACAAGGACTGTAACATCAAAAAACAGCAAAGCTACAAAGATGCTACAATAACAGCAACTGTTTAGATCTTCATGCCTCGTAACAAGTAAATAAGTGACATGTCAAGCGCAAAAGTGCGTGACAGAAGGAGGAAAGAGAAGCGGACAGATGGAGTAAGTAAAGCACTCCTCATGGCTGGTCATTGTCCAGCAACTCTGTTTCCAGGTTGCCTGGAATGCAGATGCTTAGATCTCCCAGTAGATTACCAGATAAATGCACTCTAATGCATAACAGATGCAGCAAGACCAAATATAGACCTGCTAATTCCACAGAGTTACGTCCAAGCCAAGTGTTTAGAGGAATAGTTTGAACAAACAATAGAAACCTAAGTGACGATGCATGTAGGATTCTTCTGCTAGTTTGGAGTGGTGGTATGCTAGCTAATGTTCACTTGTAGTTAGGTTATCTTGAGTTGATCAACTCAATACTGCTTGGTTAGCATTTAGCTACTTCAAAACAAGTCTTACTGATGTGTCATTTTGGTGAGTCATTTACCACAATTTTCAATTAGGTACAGAATCTCCTAAAGTACTTTGGTTGTGTGTAAGCGTGTTAAGACTCGTTCCAGTTTAAAAGGTAGACAAATTTCGGTGACCAGCTGTGGAGAGATTAAAGTGTTGAAAGGCAAACAACAAACCTTAATTGAAACCAATGTCATCAGCTGTTCCTAGCTGGAAAGCCGGGCCCAAAATAACAGGGCAAAGCTCCATGAATATTAATCTGCATTGTTGTGGAAAGCTAATCAAACATCATTAATCTGGACATGCATGTCTTTGTAAGCAGTCCAAAAGAGACAAACAAATGAATTCCACTGCCAGATGCAGCCAGCGAGTCACATGACCCCAACGACCCAACTGTCCGAGATCGTGGTCCAACATGCAGAAACAAGCTGGGAAACATTGGCAGATGTAGTGTTTATCAAAATAGTGGTAAACAACTACATTACCACGGGATCGGTTTTAATTGGGACTGTGCTGCTCTGAAAGCAGATCCTCTACTCTTCTATGAAGGAGTACATGACTTACTGACACAGATACCATGCCGGTGTAGTCTGAATGATCTGGGTGGAACTGCAGAACCATCACCGACTTGCTTGGACCTCCGATGTAACATCATCTTAGCAGTGTGTCTGAACCGTGCTGATAGGATAGCCTTGACTGTACTAGCATCCAGACAAGTTGTCCCCAACGGCTCAGGGTTTGCAGTACTGAGTGCACTGGAGTACGAAATTGAGGCTGCCATGAGTTCAGCTGTTTATTCGTTTATTTTTTTCCCTTGTTTCCCCGAAAGAGTCTCATTTCATACAACAAGGGGTTTAGGCAATTACTTGTGACAATAGCAGGCATGGCAGCCACAGGAAGGATTGATCCGGACAAGCAGGAACCCTGTTTGCTTTATTAAAAGCCATTCATCACCGTGCTTGGGTGTAATGGTGCAGAGAGCATAGTAGGATAGGGGCAAGACTGTGTGTGTATGTGTGTGTTTGTGACGGAGGAGGACAAGCACCGACACTAAGGAAGCTTCAAGTCTTTCATTAGCGCACATCTTATGTTCCGGTGAATGTTAAAAAAAAAAAATTAATTAAAAAAATATTCAAGTGTACTACAGCTGTAGCATGAACCCCCTTCACTGCCTGAGGGCTCGCCTCACTCCATACTACCCCCCCCCCCCCCCATGTTGATTAATCCCAACCCACCTTAGCTTCCTGCTTACACTGGCTACTAGAACACGCTGATCAATATGCTACATGAAAGCAGGTGCAATACCATGCCCCATGGTGTGAAAGGGTCAAGGTCAAGAAAGTCTGTGGTTAAGAGAGATGCAGTCAATTTTCTTTTCAGATATTAACCTATGGAGGGGTGAAGCATTGTTAGGGATTAGTTCAGCAGAAGGCTTCTCAGCGCTGTGTGACCTTGCTGCGCGAATGCCTGCTAAGCTGGAGGCACAAGAAGCTACATGAAGGGCAGAACAACAGACTGAGAAAGAAGGAGAGAAAGAGGAGGGGGAGTACAGACCCAGAGAAAGAACTGACAGGTACATACATAATTGGGCTGTCAGACACATAAGTAAAGCTGAGCTTGGGTGGGGGTGGGGGGTGGGGGGGGCTTTGGGATGCTTTTTCTGATAAAGGTCATCACTCGCCAGCTGTGGAAACCATGACAGCCCAACACGGCTAATACCGGTCCAGTGGTACGAGTCTTCAGCATGTTCAAGTACTGAATGACAGCAAGGATGCTGAAACAGGTAAGATCTCCATCTAGCATTAAGCATGGAGCACATCATCATTCTTTATTGATTTGCTAGTAGTAGTCAGTTATTTTTAAGACGTTAACATGTAACTGATCAATTAATGGAAATATAACACTTAAAACACACAAAAGTATGCAAAACTCAAGTCTACAGCAGACTCGCATCAAGTCCCATATTAGCTGAAGTAATTTACAACTGGAAGCAGACCTACAGTATTTCTCTTTTGTTTGGACCCTTATGAATCCACAGCACAATCGATTGCAAAAGTACATAAAATCCATTGTTCTTCTGCTAAATACCAAACAGACAACTTATAATTAGAAACCAGTCGTTATATGCAGTGACTGGCTCTGAATTTGTGCTTCTCATGCAACACAGTCTTGTCTCTGCCATTGCTGAAATGATACACCCACTTCTGATTTACACTCGAGACAAACTGCCAGCAGCTCAAAACTGCCTCGTGTTTAACTGAGCTCTTTCTTCTCATCCCACAGAGAATCCAATGCATCTGCAAAATCGCTTCCCCTCAACCCCGCTCTTCCTCTCCGAGAGGCACAAATATGCAGCCTTGCACTTGTAGGCGGATGACACGTAAAGGGAAACAGAGATCCAAGGAGTCCATTAAGGTGTGGTTGGACTGCGTGAATTAGACTAGGGAAGCCTCCGGGTCTGTCAGCCTGGGTTCAAAGCATCTTGCTATAGCAAGGAAGAGAGCAAAACGGAGAGAGCGTGGCTTTTGCCAACATTCCCAGCAGGCTGCTCTGCTGATGTCAGCTCTAAGGCTCGACATGGCTGCCCGCTTCTTCTGACACTAATAAAGCAGGAGACTTTGAAAACCGAGGCGTCAAATACCGTGCCGCCTCTGATTGGCAGCGGGAGACTGGTGGAGGCGAGAAAACAGCTTCTTCTGTAATTGAAATCAAACTGCAGGGCTGGCAACCACCAATGAGCCAACGACTGGGATGCGAGAGCTACCGTTCACCCTGCTCAGAATAGCTCCTGCTCTCAAAGGCTGGAAGAAAAAAAGCGTTTTTGAAATTAACACCATTAACACAGAGGCAGAAACCAAAGAGCATGTCGCACACTGAGGGGAAGCGTCTACCGGTGAACTGCTCAGAATAAACCAAGCTAAAAAAAAAAAACCTAGAACAATAATAGAGCAGCATGATAGTGAGATGGGGCGAGACAATTAGGCACTCGCTACCTTAAGGGTGGTCGGTATCTCCATCTGAAACAGGCTTTTGATCATAAGCAGCTTCCGCGTTTAACAAAAGGAGCTCTGTCAAGCGCTGAAAGCCTTTATGATGCAACGTGATGAAGTCACGTCTGTGCATGGCTCCGCTTTTCTCCAGTGCTCTTTGAACATGCTGTTAATTTTACAGGTAGTGCCATACTTAAGGGCAAAGAAAGATGGCATTCAATGGCCTTTGGCAGGCAGGTAATCCACTGCAGCTGAGACGAGGATCTGACAGGGTTTGTCCTGTAGGGGAGACATGACTTCACTACTCAGACAACCAACAGCTTTCTGCCAGTAATTTAATAGCAGTCCCACCAGTGAACTCATGCCATGTTGGCACCAGTGAACAATGCCTCCAAAGCTTTTAGAGCAATTCATACAAACAGTTAGTTATGAAGCCCATTACACATCACTATTACGAAAAAGGCAATAAACAAATCATACATTACTGTGACACAGTAACAGTATCGTAATTTATCTCCAATTAACAGTGTACTGGAGTTCACAATCCAGGAAACGGCATAAGGTTCTAAAAAAGACAGATGAGACATGAAGCTCTTCGACCTAGCTCTGCTCCAGTTGTTCTTACCTGCATGTGTCACGTTTATTGACAGTGTGTAATGAGTGACCTTTAGCTAGTCCTGAACCGACACATATCTCCGCTAATCCGATCCCGCCACTAGGCAAAGGTCCGATGAGCAGGCACGCTGTGTGACACCAAGCTCATTATATATTTTTGGTTTGCAAAGGAACAGTTCATTACTGTCACCAGCTGAGCACGCAACGCCTCTCCTTCCCTTATGAAGATGAAATGAACCTCAGTGAGGGTCTATACTAGAACTGGGTGAATAATTAAAATTCACAGTATGAGCACCGTGCAAAACTGGATCTCTCAGGATAAGCACATCACCACCATGTCATAAAAAAAAAAAAAATATATATATATATCCATATAATTATATAGATGCTGATACAGCTAGTGATGCAGATATAAATATACAGATACAGTTAGTTATATAGATAGAGCTAGTTATACAGATACATCTTTTTAGACAGATACTGTTAGTTATAAGGATTAAGATACAGCTAGTTACAGATATACAGATAACAGCTAGTTATAAAGATCCAGATACAGCTACTTATACAGATATGGCTAATTATAAATATATGGATACAGCTAGTTATATAGATAACAGCTAGCTATAAAGATCCAGATACAGCTAGTTATACAGATTCAGATACAGCTACTTATACAGATAGGGCTAATTATAAATATATGAACACAGCTAGTTATATAGATAACAGATAGTTATACAGATTCAGATACAGCTAGTTATACAGATTCAGATACAGCTACTTATACAAATAGAGCTAGTTATAAAGATACAGCTAATTAGAAATATATGAATACAGCTAGTTATACAGATACAGATACAGTTATCTATACAGATAGAGCTAGTTATAAAGATACTGTTAGTTATAAGGATTCAGATACAGCTAGTTATACAGATAGAGCTCGTTATAAAGATTCAGATACAGCTAGTTGTAGAGAGCTAGTTATAAAGATTCATATACAGCAAATTATACAGATACAGCTAGCTATACTGATACAGCTAATTATAAATATTCAGATATAGCTAGATATAAAGATACAGATACAGTTAGTTATACAGATAGTTATACATATTTAGATACCACTAATTATACAGATATAGATATACAGATACACTGAGTTATACAGCTAGTTATACAGATATAGATACAGCTAGTTATATAGATATAGATACAGCTAGTTATACAGATACAGTTAGTTATACAGATATAGATACAGCTAGTTATATAGATATAGATACAGCTAGTTATACAGTTAGTTATACAGATATAGATACAGCTAGTTATACAGATAGTTAGTTATACAGATATAGATACAGCTAGTTATACAGATACAGTTAGTTATACAGATATAGATACAGCTAGTTATACAGATATAGATATAGCTAGTTATACAGATACAGTTAGTTATACACATATAGATACAGCTAGTTATACAGATATAGATACAGCTAGTTATACAGATACACTTAGTTATACAGATATAGATACAGCTAGTTATACAGATACAGCTTTTTTGAGTATCTTCTGTACTGCTATTTGCATTTTATTTGAGGATATTCTCTGACATTAGCTAGTTGCGTTGATTGTGAAATGTTCTCTAGAATTAGCCTGTTGGCTTTGTTTAGCGACAACTCACTAAAGTCAGATACATAGCTTTGCTTGGGCATACTCACAACTGTTAGCTTTACTGCTGCACCCCTTCCTTTTAAATATGCTGGATGTACTGTATGTTATCTAACGTCTGTTTCAAATATCGAGTTAAATTTCAATTATATTAGAATTAAGAGCATTCTATACACAAACCAACTATATACATTTAGATCAATGTGTAATGCGTGAGGTATATCCAAAGGGGGGGGGGGGGGGGGTGGGGGGGGTCTCCTCAACCACCACCAGTTAAGCATCCACCTGGATGATGTGACGGCAGCCATAGTGCACCAGAACGCCCACCACACACCAGCTATTAGTGGAGAGGAGAGAGTGATGTAGTCAATTCAGAGGTGGGGATTATTAGGGGGCTGTGATAGAGAAGGACCAATACAAAAACACTACACAACTAGTAATTGTGGCATGTCGCACCTTCATCTAGTACACTTTACAAGTATACAATCACACTACTAGTCTGTTGAAATGGAATAAAAACTTCTCCATCAAATAATATAAGGGGTCTAAATGATATCCTTATATGCTTGCTTGTTGAATTCCAGAAACAAAAAGTATAGCCAGTCTACCTCTGATATACCTCAGTGGTGGCTCAGTGGTTAACGGCTCTGGGTTACTGATCAGAAGGTCAGGAGTTCAAGCACTGTCAAGCTACCACTATTGGGCCCTTGGGCAAGGCCCTTAACCCTCAATTTCTCAGTTGTATAAATGAGAGAGATGTTCGTTGCTCTGGACTAGGGCGTCTGCCAAAATGCCATAAATATATCATGAATTATAATTAGTCTTGAAACTGAAACATTGTTAGGTCATATAAATCTCACACACACACACACATGCACGCACACACAAACTAGCCATCCAATTCCTTGTTAGTGTGCAGCCTCTAATTAATTCAGAAATGAAGAAATTTATGGCAATTAGTAGAGACCTTCCACAGAGCCTTTAAAGCACATCTGATGCTGCTTAAAATGTCAGATTTTCAAACACAATTAAACAGATTCTCCTTACAGCTCACAGACTGATAATGGAATATAGAGATTACACACACACACCCACATACATTTTATATAATATATACACACACATTTTTTAATATATATATATATATATATATATATATATATATATATATATATATATATATATATATATATATATATACACACACACACACACACACACACACACACACACATACACACACACACACACACACACACATACACACACACACACACACACACATATGAAATTTTCATCAGAACACTTTCAACCTAACCTAACCACGGACTGCTGCGCCTCGCATATATGCGAATGTACATGAAATGCTAATGGGTACTTCTGCATTTGCTGAGGCTTCAGTTTTCTGGAAGCTGCTGCACTGGTCACTGTGCATTGTTGTGGAAATGGAACGGTTTCATTTATGGTAATTCAGAGATACTTTGAGTAGACCAGGTCCACAGCAGCGGAGATAATGTAACCGTTTCTATTGAGCATTTAGAGGATCATTTGCTCGGTGCAAGTGTTTACTGACTTGGCTTAAAAAGGCAGCCGATTAAAGCACCTAAATAGCAACGAGACGCGAGAGATTTCACCTCTACACCGAACTGATACTGAAGAGTGTAACCTATTACTGTGCCACAGATATACGACAGCGAAATAAAAAATAGCCATCATGTTTCGAAAGTACATATTTTATTCACTATTATTTCACTTCTCGTTTTCTGAGCATGTTTTAAGGTGCCACATGGTTTACAAACCATTGCTTCAATCATAGTTTCATAGATCATTTAAAGCTCGCAGCATATTGATTCCAGTCGGCAATAAAATCACGGCATCATCTTCACCACTTGAGGCTTTCGGAGCAGAGACCACCAAATGGCAAGTACAAGCCGGGGGCATTTTCAAATCCATGTCCACCTTTGTTTGAAATATTTCAAAAGGTCACATCTTTCTGTCACAGTGTGAAGAATTCTGGATGAGAGTGACTGTATGTGCGTGTGTGAGTGAGAGAGAGAGAGAGAGAGAGAGAGAGAGAGAGATTGTTCCAAGGTTGGCGAAACAAGATGGACGAACTGCCACTAAGCTCAAGCAAGCAAAAGCGAGCTACAGACAGGATCCACTTCAATCTGTCGGACATCTCGACCCGGGATCGGAGTCGCTTAGTGATTGAGACTGTCTGAGTGAAGGAACCAACAAAGAGAGATGACGTGCATTTGAGATAAGGGATTCATGTCAAGCTGACCGAGTGCTTGCATTTCAACAGGAAGTGTTACTCAATCACAGGTTAAGATGCAGAGAGATTAAACGACACCTTGTCATTATTTATCATCAGTCAAAGCAACACTCGAGCCCCTTGTATTTTGTCTCTCTCCTTACAGCCACGTCGCAATGCTTGTGTTCAAAGCTCGGATGCAGTGACTCCCATGACTATTTCAGGAAGAGGTTGTTGTTTTTTTTGGATAGTGGGGCACTGCACTGGTCAGCAGAGCAAAACAAAGTGGTCTAGTCAGCTGACGTTACTTTTATTTACAGGATTTTACTGGCACTGCAACACACACTTGGCCGATACATTAACGCACGCCCATTCTCGTCTGACGTAACCCCTGAGTGATAGTTTTTTTCCCCTGCATATATTTTAAGCAATTCAACGATGGAGACGTGCTGCTTAATTACAGTGTCTACGCATAATTACTGCATTTCAGCACTAAATCATAATCCAGGTGCTTAAGGAGTTGACTTTGCCCAGGAGGCAGCTGTCCTAGAGCTGCCAGGCAGAAAAAAGATCCGTGGGAGGAGGCTCTTGCTGCATCATTGGGAACAGGGATGGCTGATGCACCTATACTGGGCCAAGCACACAAACAGCTGGCGGCTTGCCTCCAGTCCAGACACACCAGTCAATCACAGCCCGTATTTGTCTTGTTCCTCCCCTGTGGAAGCCACCATTTCTCTCCACTTACCTCATTATTTGTTTTTCACTTTCTTCTTTGCCAGGCACAAAAAAAACTAAAGGAGGTTGGAGGTCCCATGACAATGCAGATGGACAGAGAAAGGACAAACGCCCCGACCCCCTACCAATCCTGTTAGCTGCAACTACAGCGCATGACTGGCATTGCTGTATGAGGTAATTAAACTGTCAATCAAGTCTCGCATGAATGACCTCGAGGTCAGGAGGAGGACATGTATTGAGAGCGGGCCAACTGTTGTTTAAGTAGTATGTGACCTGTGGTGTGTTCAAGTGTCCTATAAAATAATCTACAACACAGGAAATGATGAGCGGGATTTAATTAGACTACACTTGTTAGGTCAAATTGCAGAACCAAAAGTAACAGTGCTCTCTGAAACGGCAGAAATCCAGCTCTGGGCCAGTTGCGTGTCATTATACGAGGTTCTCAAATCAGACTGGTCAAAAGGTATGGAATAATTTATTTTTTTTTTATAACAGCAGCTCAGACAGTAGTGCCAGCTACAAATCAAGTCACAGGTTTATATTCATGCACTCATTCTGATACATTAGTGCTTCTATAGTAACAGCTAATTAACGTATGACGTCTTTCTATAATAAATAAAAGATTGTTAGTGCTGGCAAATTGCTGTGGTATAAGTGGAATATAATCAACTCCAGGGCGGTAACAATAACTCAGGATGGCATCGGGATGAATCACGTCACCCCATCGCTGATCATTTTCCTATAACAGCACGCCCCGTCACGTTTTAGTCCTTACTTATTTCCTTCATACTGTGTCAGAGCAATTCAGTTTAGCAGATGCTCCACTAGATAGATAAAAAGGCATTAAAATGATCCATAGTTACTTCTAGAAGAAAAGAAAAGAATATAATAAAAGTGAGCAATAACACAACTGGATGAAATAACAGTTCATGTTAACTTTCTGGCAAAATAGCACATCAGTTAGGCTTGCTACGATAGTCGGTGTTACCCGATGTTCGGGCCCGCACACCGATTACATCACTTGCCGACCGTGGCACCGCCCCCGCTGTCGTTTTGCTTTTTTAATAGTAACAAAAATCATTTAGTTCAGTTAGAGAACGGACGCTACAATTAAAAACTAGATGCGTCTGCTCCATCCAGCATGAATTGAACAGATCAGCAGGAGTCAGATTTCATTTATCAAGAGTGAGACGAGCTGACTGACGTCAAAACGAGGAGTTTTGTTAATAAAAGATCTATGTTTAATATAAGTGAGTTTGTCATTGTACTGTTTCGTTGTCGTTGTGTTTTTCATTAAGAATAATAATGAACCCACCATTCAAGCAACTGCCGCACACTGAATTGCGGCGAATTCAAACGTGAAAGTGAAATGCGCATTCGTAAGCGATTTAAAAGAGAGGGAGGGGAAGAGGGAAAAGCCCCCTGGGGAACTTGAAGGCCAAATCTTCTTAGAATCAGAAGAAAGAGGCCACTGCCATTAGGGAATACCGTTATCATGAAGGGGTGTACTTGGTCTGCAACAATGTTTATGTAGGTGGTAGGTGTCAAAAGTAAGATCCACATGAATGCTAGGACCCAAGGTTTCCCAGCAGAACATCTCCCAGAGCATCACACTGCCCTGTTGTCTTGCCTTCTTCCCATAGTGCATCCCAGTGCCATCTCTTCTCCAGCTAAGCGACGCACTCGCACCTGTCCATCCACATGATGTAAAAGAAAACACGATTCATCAGACCAGGCCACCTTCTTCCATTGCTCCACGGTCCAGTTCTGATGCTCCTCTGCCCAATGTAGGTGCTTTCGGCGGTGGACAGGAGTCAGCATGGGTACTCTGACCAGTCTGTGGCTACGCAGCCCCATACGCAGAACTGTGTGTTCTGACACCTTTCTACCATAGCCAGCATTAACAGCAGTTTGTACTGCATTAGCTCTTCTGTGATTGGACCAGACGGGCTAGCCTTCGCTCCCCACGCGCATCAATGAGCCTTGGGCGCCCATGACCCTGTTTCCGGTTCACCAGCTGTCCCTTCTTGAACCATTTTTGGTAGGTAACCACCACTGCAGATCCACTTAGATCCTTACGCTTGCCCATTTTTCCTGCTTCCAACACATCAACTTTGAGAACTGACCGTTCACTTGCTGCCTAATATCTCCCACCCCTTCACCAGTGACACTGTAATGAGATAATCAATGTCATTCACGGCACCGGTCAGTGGTTTTCATGTTATGGCTCATCTATGTATATATCCATCAAAATGACTTGGACAAAACATAAATCCCACTGCATAATAATACATTTAAAAAATGGAATTCTGGTATAATACTGACTCATGCCAAATATAATAATATTACTATACAAACAAAACAGTTTCCTGTAAAAAAAAAAAAAAAAAAACTAAAAAAAAAAAAACATTTTTAAAAAATGCAACAGTAAAAAAATAAAATATCTATGTTAGTTTGTTACAGAACTGTATCAGATTTTTTTTAAAAAACTGGATCCTTATAGCCGATATTAGTCTGACATCAGATCAGTGTCATCGCTAACAGAAAGAGACATAATGCTTTAATAAACCCTGCATTCACCATGGTATATTCATCCTCCATCGCACTTGCTGTCTTAGGGGGGACAATTATAGCCCACCGTGACACACACACACACACACACACACACACACACACAGTGAAGAGGACACTTGGAGCAGATGCCTCAAAAGGCTTTATTAAATCTTTAATAAACCCACAGCACCAACCCAGCACGTGCTTTAAAAAATAAATATAATCCACACACACTTACACAGTCTTCCTTCTCAGTGATTGAGCCAATAAGATTTGATTATCTGGGCAATTCCATGATAATCCTTCTCAGGCTCTATTTCAGCGTGAACTTTCTATCCTTCGCGACACCTCTAGAACAAAAACAATCACCCTAACACTTTATCTAGCTGTCAATCATACTGCACAAACACAGTAAAAGCAGGCACAATAAAGAAGAAGAAGAAGAATGCAGCAGCAGTGGCCCCATGCACCAGTGTTGATGCCCATCCCTGCCTCCAACCATCCACATCTAAGGAAGAGGAGAGGGAGCAGCGCGCCGCTTCAGAAGTCATGAGCTAATGAGCGATGTCCCTAAAGACCGAGAGAGGCCAGGGATTCAAACGCCTTGTCATCTTCTCAGCTCTTCTTTTCATGTTTCTTTCTTAAGGCACAGAGAGATGCTTCTTTATCAGGTCAAGCTTACTGAAGATTTGGGCCTCTGCATCTTCACAGCTCCCGTTTCGTCCATTTCCTCTCATGACAAATACTTAATAAGCTCAAATTTATTCACTTAGAGGAATAACTGAAAAATCCAGGTCTGTCCGCTCCCAAGGGATAGAGTGCCCTTTCCAAACCTCAACTCCTTGAGCTGGTAAATATTTCCATTTACTATTTATCTGTACTATTGTTTTTTTTCTTCAGTAACATTATAAATATTTAAAAAGAATCCATTTTCGCCAAGACGTTATTTTTTATTACGGTTTGTGTACGATGTAACGTGTTGCTTTCTCCTGTAAATAACTGTAGTTTTGTGTCAGTATTGGAAAAAGACAGGCACCAAGTCGAGTATGGCGTCTTGGTTAATTCACTGACAGCATGGTCTATTAGCATGCATTCGCTAATGAATGATTCTGGAGTATTTACTGAGACTGCATGACGTTCCATGCAGGTCTCGTTAACATCCATCTCCAGCAGTGTAAAAAGGCTCAATGTTTTATTTTTTTTGTTGTTGTTTTTTTCCATTATTGGGATTGCATATCAACAATCAAGAGGAACAACGCAAGGCGCTTAATACTGTGCTCAATATCACTGTGTTTCAAAGGATATATGAGACATTTATGGGTGTATCATACAACATAATGGCTGTGAAATGTGAGCGTCTACGCCATCCCTCTGCAATTTTCTACTGAAAGTGTGTGCGCGTGTGTGACAGAGAGAGAGAGAGAGAGAGAGAGAGAGAGAGAGAGAGAGCGAGAGCGCAGCAGGATAGAAGACAATTTCACCTGAATCTTCCATACTTTGTGTGCACAGAGGAGATATTTTTTCCACAGGTGTTGACAGCTGCCTGTTGTACTATAAATAATGCATACAAAATCCCCGGTCTCTCTCATTGTGTAATCAGTCCTTACTGATTAAAAAGGTCAAGTTAGCTATGTTTTCTGCTGTGCTCTTTAAATTACCTTTAAACCAGTGGTTGTCAACACGGGGGGTGGGGGCATAGAGATCAGAAGGGGGGCGCAAATAGTTTTGGCATCACAGTCATGGCATCATTTGGGTACTCTGTATTTTATTGCTTTTCAAATAGAACGTACATGAATGAAAAACCCTGCGTTCTGTCTCCTTCTGTATTTTCTTTTTTCTAGGGAGAGGCGGAGCATAGCCTGACTTTTATCTAGCTGTCAGTGTCAACTTAACGACTTTTCAGACCCCTTTAGCAACTTTTTGTATCACCCAAAAAAAAAAAAAAAAGCGCCAAATCTAGCGACTTTTTGGACAAACTTAAGCAACTTTCCAAATGTCGGCAGTACTGTCCTGCTAGCGCGAGGTCTTGCTTTCCTGCTGCACTCTCACCTTTCTCTGTGTCTGCTCTGTTCGGTGAGGGGCTGAGAGCCGGAGATTTAACAACGTCATGGATAACGAGACGCAGACCTTCCTCCTGATTTACATCATTCTTATGCGTATGTTTTCAGAACGCAAGACGAATGTAATGCAGCATGTTTTACATGTAAAACAGTCCACGATTTTACAGCCTAGTTCTCTTGTTCAAAGTAGTTATAGTGTTCAGAAACATTTTTCATCATTCATGTCCACACCTGTCCATTATATAGTTTTATAAAAGTCATAAAAGTTCTTTTCAAAAAAATCATAAAAGTTATGAAAAGTAATTTTTTGAAAAGTACAAAAACACAAAAGTAAAGAAATATCAATCGTTATCGATCCATCCATCAAATACAGATTATACATTAGGTTATATATCAAAAGATTTTATGTAGAATCGATAATCATTATACCTGGTCTCCTCCAATATGGGGGGGGGGGATGGGGGCATGCCACATGATAGGGGAGGCTTTAGTTACAAGCTGATGACTGAAATAAGAACCCATGCACTTTCCTAACAACTCAAATATCCACGAAACAAGATGAAGGGGGAAAAAAGCGTCCATTTTTGGCAACCCTCTCCTTTCCTCCGCCCGTCTCACTGTTTGACCGAACGCCTGACGTACGGCGAGGCAGAGGAGAAGGAATGCTCCATTTCAGTAGAGTTATTCTTCTTCTCCCATATGGTATTCTCCTTATTACTGGAACACATTTACTTGCTCAAAGCCTGTGTTTAGAAACTCGTCCATTATCATGTCCTAAAGTGCGAAAAGACAGATTTAGAAACAATCTGTCTTCTGCAGTGAGGCTTTGGGAATATAGGCTTTAATATAAAAGGCTTGGAATTCGTATAAAGCTCGCTCTCTGGTCTGGGGGAAGGGGGGGGGGGGTGCGTTTAGTAGTATAGTATAGTAGTATACTGAGACTCCTACCTGTCTGTCTCAGTTTTTGATTCAAAGCATGTCTGGGGAAAAATTGCCTTACATTTACTTCATTTTTTTTGTGATTGCAATGGAGATTGTTGACATTCTGAATTTCTGCACATATCTTTTTTTTCTTAAACTTAATCATAATCAGGCAAACGCTGTCAGCAACTAAACAAAATGATGCACTTTTATTAAGAAATTCTTTAAGCTGTCATTATCCGTCGCTGCTGCTGCTGCTGCTGTACGAGACAAGACGAGCAACATGAGAAAGTAGGTCAAAGATGTGTTTCCATCCAAATCGGAAGGATAAAAAGAAAAGATTTTGCAGTAAAAGATGTTCTTGAGGTCCTCCATTTTCCACATGTAATAATGTTTAGGCTACCGCTTCATCAAGTGATTAGTCTGCTTTCTATTGCCATATTATAGAAGAGCGCTGATTGGATGGCTCTACAGTATATAATTGTCGTGACCAGTTCAAATCCTGATGAAAGCCAACAGAGCCAAATTGGCTGTGCTCTCTGGGTGGGTGAGATGGTACACGCTCTCTCCACCATCATTCACAGCCACACCAGCTAATCGAGGGCATCTGTGAGCTCATGTATGCGGAAGACAGCAGACAGCACTTTCCTCAATGTGTGTTACGTTGCACTGTGATGCTGCAGGTCGAAAAGACCTGGTTGTCTCGAATTCGGCGCGCATCAGCGTTCGTTCTCCCCGGTTAGTCGCTGCCGTCTGATTGGAGAGAGCTGTCTGGTGGGTGGAAAAATAGCAGGTGGCCAAATTGGGGAGAAAAGGAAAATATGCTCAAATCTTTATTGCCAGGGGGCGTGGTGGCTTAGTAGTTAATACATTTGCTTCGCACCTCTGGGGTTGAGGGTTGGGGGTTCGCTTGCATGTTCTCCCTGTTTTTTTAGGTTTTTACTCGGAGTACTCCGGTTTCCAAACACGAGTTGTAGGCTGATTCCAAATTGTCTGTAGTGTGCGCGATTGTCCCCTGCAATGGGTTGGCACACTGTCCAGTCTGTCCCTTGCCTTGTGCCCCGAGTTTCTGTGTAGGATAAGCGGTATGAAAAAAAACTAAAACAAACAAAAAAAATCGATGGATCTTTACTGCCAACATTTTTAGAATGCTAAGAGAATATTTTAGATGTGGATTTTTTTTTTTTTTTTTTTTTTAAAGGACAATATAGATGAATCGTGGATGGATGGGTCTCTGCTTGCCTGTCTGGCATCTTTGAGTGGATGAGGGAACACCACTCTAAGCTCAACCTGGCAAAATCTGAGCTTCTCATCATCCCAGCCTGCCCCTCAATCAAACACAACCTCACTGTACAGCTCGGCTCAACCACACTCAAGCCAACCAGGACGGCCAGGAACCTTGGGGTGATTCTCGATGACAGCTTGAACTTTACAGACCACATCTCAACAACTGCACGGTCCTGTAGGCTCATTCTGTACAACATCAAGAAAATCAGACCCTATCTCACCGAACAGGCTACACAGATACTAGTCCAGGCTCTTGTTATCTCAAAACTGGACTACTGCAACTCACTACTCTCGGGCCTCCCAGCCAGCTCCATCAAACCCCTTCAAATGATTCAGAATGCAGCAGCACGCCTCGTCTTCAACCAGCCCGAGAGAACCCATGTCACACCCCTCTTCATCTCCCTCCACTGGCTTCCTGTAGCCGCCCGTATCAAATTCAACGCCTTGATGCTCACCTACAAGACCTTGTCTGGAACAGCACCCTCATACCTCAACTCTCTCCTGAAGGCTTACGTTCCCTCACGCAATCTGCGATCGATTAACGACCGACGCTTAGTAGTACCTACTCAGCGTGGCTCAAAGACCCTTTCCAGAACCTTCACACTATCTGTCCCTCAGTGGTGGAATGAACTTCCGACCTCAATCCGGACCGCAGAATCTCTCACCATCTTCAAAAGACAGCTAAAGACCCACCTCTTCCGCGAACACATAACTAACCCCTAAAACTCCAACCCCATATTATCCTTAAATAAAAATAAATAAATACAAAAATAAAAATCAAATCTTACTCTGGCACTTTGCTTTTCTAGAACTCAGTTAAAAGATCTTGTATAGTAGCATTACTTGTATTGTTCTCCACTTGATATATCGCTTTGCTTGTATTCGCTAAATGTATAAATGTAAATGAAGCTTTTCGAGGTTTGGCCTAATACACTCGCATGGCATTTTCTACCTCAAAAGAACCAATCCATGACAATCTGCCTGGCCCAGTCTGCAACACAAATCTTAGAAAGCGTGTGTTTAACAGACACCTTGAACGTGATCCAGGAGCGTCTTCACGCTGTGATGACTCGGCCCAGAAAGACACTGTGAAAAGCACTGTGGTGACATTATCATTGCTCACAGAAGCAGCCGAGCAGGGTGGGGACGCAAAACCATTTTCAGACGAATCGCTTTAGAGGATTATTTCAGCGGCAACCTCAGGAAGACGTGTGCGTGTGTGAGAATGAGGATAAAACCTGCATTCTTGAGGTGCACATTTCAATCAGGGTCACATTCAGGAGGTCTGCATATCCAGAGGCCTTATTAAGCTCTGTGGCTGCATCAACACTGGAATTTGACACAAATCTCCTGAGCTTCTGTTCCCCTTCCCATGCATATTCATCTGTCTCTTACCTCTGCTGCACTGCTGAAGACCTAAATAAGGCCCTTGCACACGTGCACACACACGCACGCTGACTATCTCTTTGCCCAAGTCATAATAACCCTCTCATTTTTGATTCTTTGCCAACAAGGGAGTCTTCTAAAGAAATCTTTCATTCAGGGAGGACTTGGGAGGGAAGATGATTGCTCCTGAAAACCCGGAATTTTCTTTTTCTTTTTTTTTTTTTTACAGAGCATCACCGCTAACAAGACTACGGGTGCTGCAGGAATGCAGGATGGAATGCCTGAACGCAGCGAGATGAGCCATAGAGAAGAAAGTAAATCAGGATTGTGTGACAGTCAGGAAGGAGAGCAGATGTGCAGGATCTCCCTTGCGCTTACTTTTACACCTCATGGTTTTTTTTCTTTAAAAAAAAAAAAAAAAAAAAAAATCTGTTTCTTTCCTGCTCTCCTGAGCGCCGCTGCACACTGGAGTAAAGACCTTCTCGTGCCTCACTGGAACTCTAACCCCGGCTGCACAGGGAGCTGTACAGTTCCTGCATTAGTGCTGTGAGACTGTGGGAATTCTCCTGTCCAGGAGGTGTCACAGTGTAACCATCTCCACGGCGATATCAGCTATCGTACAAGACACGCCAACGTTTTGGTGTCTTCCTGTGCAGAAGCCATCTGCTAAGGATGTTTAATTGACAATAGTGTTGTCTTACAACTTGACAGCAGGAAACAGAAGGATGGGGAATAACGGCTCGTGCAGTTGTATGCTTTTCAATTAGCTGTATTCTTAATTGGAATGCAGGCAAAAGCACCCACTTGTCTACCTGCCTCCATTTCTATACACAGGGGTGGACAAATTATACATTTATTACCTAACCCACTGGACAAGTAAACGCTCCGATGTGTTGCCCTGTCTCATGTTTCGGTTGCCTGGAAACCTGACCGAGTAGGATAAAAAAATGCTAGCAAATAAGCTTTAGAAAATTGATGATATTATTAAGAACCGCCAACAGATTCTCTCACAACAGCCATCAAATTTTCATCATTTAAAATGTCTAAAAACGTGGCGTCATCAGCTTTAAGTCTGACAAAAATAAACCGTGTTACATCACGTAATACAGTGGTCCGGGTTAGTGATGCACACTACCTCGTCCTCTGTGTGCTGAGAATGCAGGTGAGCGTGCGCTATGCTTAGGATATTTTAGGAATATACTCTTTTCACCCCGGCAGCTCCGTAGCCATCGACACGTACAGTAGGCCACAACAAATGATCTCTATCCTATAGATGTACATCTCCTCGCAGAATTGACCCAACACTCCTGACCTCAGATACTCCAAACACATTTATCAGACATCAACCCTGCGCTCATCACGTACGCCCTTTCCCAAGTATCCGTCCATACGGCGCGGCGCGTGTTGCGTATCTTTCCTCCATTTCCTCTGATTGCTAATTATTTTAGCGCCATCTTTTTCCCGTGGGTCACTCCGGCTACGTAGCTACACTTATCTTAATTTGAAATCACCCAGGTGTAAGCAGACTAAGTAGCTGATAATTATGATTTCAACTCCTCTTGCGTTGTTTCCTGGCCTCTATTAATTGAATCAGTTCCAGTGAGCGATCAGCACTGAGAGAGTGATCCCCCTGTTCTCTGCCTCCGAGGTAAGCAAGTTACTGAAGTCCATGTCATTGCGCAGGATGATTAGCTTAGCGTCGCGCCACTCGTGGAATAGAGAACGGGACGAGTCATTTCAGACGCTCGCTTTTCAAAGACGAGTCATTTCGCGCAGTGTTGGGGGAATCCGAGCGTTTGACATGTGGAAGATTAACCACTGATAGGAGCCCAAGTTCTATATTTGGCACTTCCCATGTGGCCCGTGGGTCTACAAACCCAAATGAGCAATAATAATAATAATAAAAAAAACGTTCTTGGAACTTGAGAAGCCAGTAAGTCTGGACAAGATGCAGTCTGTGGTGAAAACTGGAGGCGCGTTACGGAAAGCAGTCAAGCAGATGAATGATTTCTGTAGGGGAATGGAACATAAAGGAGACTAAATCTCAGAATCTGTCTATCTGAGAGATCGCATGTGTGACCAACAGTCAGTATGACAATCGGAAGAGGAGCTTATAGCAGAAGAGTGGAGGGCCTCAGTGACGACCCGAAGAAAGGACACGTTCTCGACTTTATCCGTGCACGCTCCAAAGCCTCTCCGGTGCTCTTTATTTTGGTTACAAGAGATTAATACCTCTAATCTGCTTTTGGTGCTTAGCTGGATAAATGAATGCAGGCTTTTGCGGGCTGAATGGCTCTGTTTGTCATTTCTCTCCCTCACCTCCTCGCTTTCTCTTTCTGTCATTGCCCAGGGCCACTAACTGCAATAGCCCATCACTCTCCACAGCTGGAAAGACAGTGAAGGACAAATCAACTGGCACAGCAACCCTTATGCTAATGTGCGGATACGACAAGCGGAGCGCTTTTCTGTCCCGGGGAAAAGGATCATTTCTTGTTAAAGATTTGTACCACTCAACACACTGACTCATCTATATACCAAAGATCTTTGTTTGGCATCTTTCTTATCGCGATATTCCCAAGAGGACAAGCAACGTTGTGGGAATTAAAGATCAAACATATTTGAAAGAAATGTGATCTTGAAGTGTGATCTTAAAATGGCTCCGCCCTTAAACAAAGACCAAGGAGAGAATCAGCAAAGCTCACACACTCTGGCCCCAGCACTCTCTCTCTCTCTCTCTCTCACACACACACACACACACACACACACACACACACACACACGCACACGCACGCACACGCACGCACGCATGCACGATAAGACTAGCAGAACTGTCTTTATAGAGGGCGTATCTTTTCTGGTCTGAGAAGCAGGCTTGCTTTCTTCTCTTCTAAAGCCGAGCCCTGCGGCTTGGCCGCAGGCTATAATGACACTCGCTGCGAACTCTCCACCCACTCATTTGATCCAGCGCTTGATCTGGCCTCGTAGCCAATCCGACACACAGCTTTCGCTTTTGTTATCTTAAGACCTCTAACACATCCGCATGCTCATATCCTCGTACTATGAGCGTCGACGGAACCGACCCCTGAAATCTCTGATCTCTAAAGAAGAGCGTTCAGCCCATAATGTCGACCTAGTATCCGGATTCGGCTCCGGCTGTGGCTTGAACGAGAACACCACCCAGATTTAAAAACTGTACTGGATCTCGTGTTTGTGATTGTTAGACCACAGTTAGGCTTGGATCATACAAGAAGCCTGAGTTGAACAAACAGAGACCATGACTCATGCCTTGTCTGTACTCTTCTGAAGGTAGCATGCACTTTCGGCATGAAAGCAGCGATATTCGCCCGTTTAGTTTTCCTTAAAGCTGACGATTCTCCCTCATAACGAGCCTTGTGTAAAAGCACACCCTGCTTAATGATGTACTCAAAGAGAGACTTCCATTATTTCACTACATTCTCGCTGCCATCTGACATCAGACGCTCAGAAAAGCCTGGAGGTTCTTTATTCCTACAGCACAAATGATGCTTTTTCAGGGCGAGATGAAAGAAAGTTAAGATCCATCACCGCAAGGAGAAGCGGGTATTGTACTTCCAAGGGTTCTTGCCTTTTTTATTTATTTGTTTATTTATTTATTTTGACTCGTTTTAATCACTGCAAGCTATTGGTGGCTTTTGTTTAGGGAGCAGTTTGTCAGAAAATGAGTGGATGCAGCAGAATCAAGTTCAGTTCAGGTCCAAGGGAGACAAAGATGAACAATGTAAATATGTAATCTAAAACCGAACCCTCCGCGAACATTTCTTTTCTACGTATACACACACACACACACGATACAAAGCCACGATTTCAGCGACTGCATGACGCGCAAGATTTGTGCGATTTTGTTCATTCTACGCAAAACCGGTACGGCTCATCCAAAACCTTATATCCGTGGTTTCATCTTATCTTGTCTTATACAACCGTTCATTAAAAATTAAATGTGTATAGAGATGTTGTGGAGAAAAATAAAGCTTGAAAGTAAGTAGCAGAGATCATATTTATCTCGATCCCTCCAGGATTTCGCAATCGCAGAGATGAACTAACCTAACACTCTCTCCCTCCCTCCACCTCCCTCTCCCTCTGTCTTTCTGTCGAGCCACACATGATTTTATGGAGATGCCAGTGATCCTGACCCTTTCTGCTCTCCGGACCTGCCTGATCCATCCTGATGCCCTACTTCTGGATGGAGCTCTCATCAACTGGAGACTACATTCTGCGACTGTGGATGACTCCAAGCAGTGCAGCCTGGAGACTGATGAGGACGGTACCTCTTGAAGTACAATGGAAATGCTTTTGGACCTCAATTCCACATGGACATTCTCACTGTGGTTGCTGGGACAACGGTTGCTATTATGGCCTTAGGACTGCAATTACCACATATAATTTTGCACTCAGGTCTCCTTTAGTGAACAGTGGACTAGTTCAACAAAACGGACTTCATATAAAAACCATAATGAACTTTCTTTTACTTTTACACTTTCCGTTGTTACCCAGATGAGGACGGGTTCCCTTCAGAGTCTGGTTCCTCTCAAGGTTTCTTCCTCTTATCATCTTAGGGAGTTTTTCCTCGCCACCGGCTTGCTCAATAGGGATAAATTCACACACTTAAAATCTGTATCCTGTGTTTATATGTTTCTGTAAAGCAGCTTTGAGACACCATTGGTAAAATCACTACAAAAGATTGAATTGAAATCAAGCGAACTCCGTGATATATGGGGGAGCTTGTGATTTTTTTCAAAATTACCACAGATTTGGGCCGAGATACATCATGGGAGATCATCCCAGCAAAAGCCCTCGTCGATTCATGTGCATCGAACATGAGTACAGTGAAAAGGTCTTATTTACCAAACATCGCTGTGAAAAACCCGTGCAAAACAATTTCGTGCAACTGCAATTCCGCCCATTAAAGTAGTTTTCTGCACAAAAATCGCAAACACTTACATCGCAAAATATGAAAAAATTGCCAGCATAATCGAGCGTTTTTGGCCGTAACATTCACAAAAAAAAAAAAACCCCGCAATGAAATCCTGTATGGACTGGTATCTCTGGCGAGTGTATGCAGCTAGTACTGTTAGCCTGAGTGTGCATGCAGAGCCAGGCGGTAAACACAAAATAAAAGCAAAATATAAAACTAGAGTGCAATTCTCAATGAGGAAAAAAAAAAAACCCCAGTCTAAAACTCATCCACAGGACAGTTCTTTCTGTGCATCTTTCATTGCAATCCCATTCCCATCTGCACATCCATTCATCCAGGTTTCCTGAACAAACATACAGCTCATTATAAATACTGTACATCACGGGCAAACTCTCCTTGAATTGTGACCACTGCCTTTAATAATGCCAGTCATGTCAACACCTCTGATCTCCCTAGTGTTTGATATTCCCATCGACCTGCCAGATGTAGGACACTCAGAAAGTCACGCTGGCTGTGATCGTAGCTGGATGCCATTACGCATGCTGGAGACAAGTCATTTGTTGTACTTAATAATTCATACAGACATGATAGCAGGCCTCAAAGATGCACATGCATTCGGAAAAAAAAATTCTGCTGTATTTACACCGTGAAAAATTCATGCCGCTGTGTTAGAAGAGCCAGATACTGGGTGATTAGAGCTCTGGCAAACAGGTCATTTGGGACAATTCTGCATGGATCATGTTTCCATTTCTGAGTTTGCATTATGCACAAGAAAGCTTACGTCACATTAATGTCTGTTTAACTTGTTGGTCCAATAAATGTCGCTGGAAAATGGGCCAGCAGATTCCATGAAACGCACCTCAAATTAAGGTTAACAGGACAAGCCAATGTGTGACAAAATCACTGATAAACCCAAACGCTCATGGCAGCACCTGTTTCTCAATAAACACCTCAAGCTAAATTCCAAACTCCAGGGTCAAAGTTCAGGAAAAGTAAACGCATACATCAGATTCTACGCTGACTACACGTACATGGACTGCAGTAATCTAATTAATGACCTTATTCTGAATAAGACAATATTGTGATTAAGGTGTTTACATGAGCTGCTTTTAGAATATTCCTTTCATGTTCCCGTTTATAGAACATAGTTTGATTAACAGCACACGGCATTAGGTCACCGCGCCACGCCGGCCGACTTTCCCTCCAGAATTTCACGTATCGACATACAGTT
The DNA here is from genome assembly GCF_023375685.1 of Ictalurus furcatus. Lineage (NCBI taxonomy): Eukaryota > Metazoa > Chordata > Actinopteri > Siluriformes > Ictaluridae > Ictalurus > Ictalurus furcatus. The sequence goes on from NC_071270.1 coordinate 6,728,749, forward strand.
GGTCTTCGTTATGGTACCGTATACAGTTTGGGGTGTTTTATTTTTAATTTTACGAAAGCTTCAAGTGCAGTTAATTATTTTTCATGCTGTACGTGTAAATAGACGACTGCTTGAAGCCGTGGGCTGCGTCCCAAACTGCGTAAGTACGCGGTTTCGGACGCAGCCATGCTCTGTTGAGCACTGCCGTGTGTGAACGTGTCCTGTCACACGGTGCGGTGAAAACTCCCACACGACGTTAATAGTGTGATTAAGGTGTGTAGATGTCTGTAATACACGTCCATAATGCCTCTAAAATAGAAATACTCCACACGTCTTAATTCGATTTGTGTTTACTTCGAGTATGACTTTAGCCGGATTAAGGTCATCAGAAATCACTGTTTACATGCTAGTTTCTTAATCAGCGTTTCATGTAAACGTCCTGATTGTCTACAAGTATCTGGTCAAGGCAACTGATCTTGTGGATGTTTTAAGTAAAAGAACAACAAAAACAACAGGGCATCCTGTTACATACACATGCACACACACACACACACACACATATACATATATACATATATACATACATATATACATATATACATACATATATACATACATATATACACATATATATATATATATATATATATATATATATATATATATATATATATATATATATATATATATATATATATACACATACATACATACATACATATACACACACACACAGCGGAAAACATACTGATCGATACAACATGCTGACACTGGAGACTCCTTCCATAAATGTTAAATAAAGCTCTTCTTACAGAAAGCTCCACCATGACAATTTCTCCTTGTTAAATAACAACACATTTTTCAAAATATGTGTTTATCATCAGATTATGCGGGGAATCCAAAATACAAGCAGCTGTTGCCATAGAAACGATGACACATTAGAACCTTAGCAGAAACCTGCGATTTTACAGTGCCACTACTGTCAAGCTGCTGTTATAGAAAACGATTCAACACCTTCTGACCAATCAGAAGTTCAACAGTGCTGTGGCATGAAGATGTTTAGAGATTCAGTCCGGCTCTAGATGTCTGAAATCCTTTACAGTTGAACTGCGTATGATTTTACGCAGTTAGTTATCTTTTCACAGAAGACTGCAATCAGTGACACTCCAGTATCAGTAGAGTTGCACTGAGCTGCTCATCTCTGCAAAGATCTATATAACGTGGGAAAGATATATTCGGCACCTGAAATGTTTTTTTAACCACCCTGGAAATTCTCTGCAAGGAGATTGGTGGTTTAGTAGTTAGAACGTTTGCCTCGCACATCCAGGGTCGGGGGTTCGATCCCCACCCCTACCTTTTGAGCGTGGAGTTTGCATGTTCTCCGTGCGTTTTGGGGGATTTCCTCTGGGTACCCTCCCCCAGTCCAAATATATGCGCTGTCGGCTGACTGGCATTTCCTAATTGTCCGTATTGTGTCAATGGGTGTGTGAGTGTGAGCGCGATTGTACCCCGTCCAAGGTGTCCCCCGCCTCATGCCCTGTTTCCTCTGGGATAGGCTCCAGCCTCCCTGTGACAAAAAATGAATGGATGGAACAGCCCCTCCCCCCCCCCCCAAAAAAAAAAAAAGTTCAGAGGTTAGGAAGACTTGAAAGCTATGGATATAGGTGGGTCCTTGAGTAATTCGTTATCTTCACATCCTCACAAACTGCAACATGCGCAACATAATTTGTCCACTGCACACTACATGAGTAATGAGCTACGTAACAGGCCAGGCATAAACACTACTCTGATGTCCCACAGGTGTTTCGCTGGAGGTGTCCTTTGATTTAAAAAGCATTGCTTTTGCAAGGAGTCACACACATCAAGCTAATTTTACGAGCTTAGCGTAGACCATTGCTGGAATCACGCTTTACTTAACATTACACTGTGCACTTCCTTTGAACATAGGGGGCTTTAGCAAGAGGTTCGAATGGAGAGCCTGGAATTCAAAAGGAATGAACAAACTCTAAATTTAAAAAAAATAAAAGTGTCGAAATATGGCAGGACTTTGAAACGCCTACAGAACTCTTAAGTGATGTCGTATTGCTGACTATTTGAGACAAACCAGGTTATGAGAAATCACACAAACGGTATGAGCAGCAGGAAAGTGAGGTATAGCTTCCCCACATCGCTAAATCATTTCTGCTGCATCCTGCAGGACATTTTTCCACTTGAATGCCCGTGTTCCCTTGAACGACGGTGGAAAATAAGAGCAATGTGAGAAGCTCTTAAAAGCAGAAGGTAAAAATAACAGCAGTGGCTCAAGCAGTAGCACAAGAGGTCTTGGGTGGATGCCTCAGAGCCACAAGAGCTTATTATTTGGCTTGCTCCAGCTTATTTCAGACAACATGACAGGGCTTGAGCCAACTCCAGGAGGTCCTCTAACCTTCTACCGCACACACACACACACACACACACACACACACCTCTCAGTGACTATGAGTCCAGCTAGTTGGCTGATTACTCATTCAAACCCGTAGGTGGTCGCCCTTTACCCATATCCACACACACACAAACACGTGCACGCACACACACACACGCCCCTAGCATCCTGCTTGCTTTATTAAACTGCAGAAATACAACTGAATCCATTTTCCCTTGCTATTCCGTAAAGGCTTCCATCATTTCAGACAGAACTGGAAAACAAAAACAAACAAATAAAAAAAAAATCCCTCTTTACTCAGAGTCCAGCAAGACAAAAGCTTCTCTTGTATCATGTATACCACTAAGCTGCCATGTTAAGTTAGCAATCCCCCCCCCCCACGCACACAATCTCATTTCAAGCCATCTCTACTATCCAAATTGTATTTTAATTACCAGACAATGACCAGAACTGGTGTAAATTACAGGCACGTTCTCACCGAATTTAACATCTAATTAGATAAACAGTGGAGAGCCATATGTCTGTGCAGAGTATTAACGGTAAAACCGTGTGAGAGAGAAGAGCAGGGGCGTTCACGGGAGCGCAGTCTTGCGTGTGTCATTACAGAGAGTTTTGATGTGGACGGCGTGACCAAAACCCCGCTGTTTGACGATCAGGATGACGCAACTCTCGGTGCAGCTCGAGCATCCCGCAGAGCTGCGTCGACAGTGAACCTCGCTTCTCGCCGAATTACAGCTCTCATCTCTTTCACCCTCAACCTTCCCAAAGCAAATCCATCACGCCCCCTCCCCCCATCTTCACGTGCTCTAGTCGCTCTTATTGATCCCACGGCTTTTCATTAACTGCAGCTGTTTTGCCTCCAACGGTGCCAGTACTGTCCCAAGACAAAACTGATTCTTTTTCTCTCTGCTCCTCATGACACAAAGCATTAAACATGACGAAGATTATCGCAGCGTCATATTTACATACAGCAAGAGGTATGTAAGACGTACAACCCGGACCACGCGTACCACCTCTGGGCCACTTTCTTAACCGTTTCCTTGATCTTGCCCCATGGGTGCTAAACATCGATGGGTATTATGAGCAATTTTGTAGTTGAGGACTGAAACACATTAAAAATGGAATAATTTATTAGTCAGTATTTTAAAATGAACAGGGTGTGTATTAAACTGTTTCACTTTACTTAGTACTAATTTAATAACAAATAACATTTTGGGTTTATTTATTAAATTTTTTTGCCTTAAAAAATCTTAAGAACTAGGCAGCTGAGTAAATAAAATAAATAACCATGCACAGGCTAGTTAAAGTGCACCTGTAATGGTTTTTCAGATATTACTGTTCATGTAGCGTGTTATACAGAGAGCTGTTTGTGAATGTAAAAAGTCTGCAAAGTTTAAAAAAATCAAAGTGCACGACAAATGGCGTTATTGACTCCCAAAAGAAGGAAGCGATTCTGAACAGCTGAAATGAGTCATTAGTAATTCCAGACTTACTTCCTGTACTAACCTACGTAGGTTTGTAACAAAAAAAAACAAAAAAAAAACCGCCTCTGGTTTTCATTGGCTGCTCGTGAACAACGTGTACTTTGACCCGCCTTCAAACACTACCGTTGAGCTTGCGTCCTGAAACAGTTATGTCCATGTCTAGAAGACGTCGTTTTCTGCGCTGAAAAAGCAAAACCACTTTGCATGGACTCTCAAAGGATGAGGATGTGAAGTGTCAGTGGTCAGAATTCATTTTTAAAACGATACCAGCAGTTCAAGTCAGACCTTCGTTTGTGCACAGCTGTTCGCGGTTAGCCTCTGCTAACCGGCTAACTCGTGTTATTTTCAAACTACATACAAACTTACCACTGAGAAACGTCCTGTTATCATCCTGCTTGCGATGGTGGTTCGGGTTACTACCGGACTCGGGCTCAAATCGATATTGCTGTGTACGTGTACAGCCAGTGCCCAGCTGTTAGCCTGTGCTAACCGGCTAACAAACATTCTTTCAGACTGAGCTGAAACTCTGATATGGTAGTGGGCGTTTCCTTTTCGACACGCGCTGTAAGACCAATCGCAACAGACTGGGACATCTGACCAATCAGAGCAGAGTATGCTCTCTGAAAGGAGGAGTTTAGAATGAATCATTTAGAACGGATCATTGAACGAGTCATTTGCGACACTGGAGGGGAAAAAAGGTAATGCTGCAATTTAAATTATGAGCACATTAAAGTGTTTTTTTGACCTTAGACACATGTAATTCTATTGTAGGAGACCTTTAAAACAAACTTAGGCACTTTTCAAAACCATAATAGGTGCGCTTTAAAGCACAATATTGTTCACAGCCACCAAACATTTATATCTTTCACTTGAGTTTACATTTCTTCACATGAGTTCATCATTTTCAGTTCAGACAGAAATGGTGTTGCTGTATAAGATCTCTATATAGTCAACACATGATGAGAGTCTTCTCAATCCCAAGATGCATCTGAAGTCTGGTTATATCGGGGTATAATTTAGGCAGAAATGGTGTCACTACTGTGTATAAGATCACAACACACAGCCATTTGTATCACCTACAGTACATGTTGTTTTATATATACAGTAGAATGCTATTTGAAATTGAGCTGTATACATTTGTGACACATTATCTTACCACATTTTCCATATTTTCACCAAGATATTAAAATATCAGCACACTTATCATTTAGTTGCGTGTTCACCATCACGACTGACCAAACTCACTGTGTCAATAGAAGCCCTATAAGGCACACGTGTGATGGCGTCATTCATGTAAAAGGTCTGGGAAGTTTTTTTTTTTCCCAGTCAAAAAGATAGAAATTTGCACATTTCAAAGAGCATTTTTCTAATCGATTAGGCAGTCACATACATACTGAGTACTTGAAGAGATAACGATCTGTGCACATAACTAGTGATAACTTCTGAGCAATTAAAGGCACAAAGAAGGGCGGTGCTGTCAATCACAGCTTTTCAGAGTCATCATGCGCACTGCTCACTATTCCCTGCTGCGGAGATCATTTAGCAGTCGCAAGGCCAATCGAGTGCCCTCCCAGAGGGTCTCATCCTGCCCTCATCCTCAAATCATGCTTGTTAGAGACCGCATGATAAAAATAAATAAAATTGAACAAATAAAAAAATAAATAAAAATACAACAAAAACGGCCTTTGCTGACTTTCTCTCCGTTTCAGGGTCTTCTCCTTCCTCAAACCTTTTTGATTTCCTTATCCGTGGCCCGTCTAGCGATCATACTTTTCTTTGCTCGTCTCATCTGTCTTTCGTTTGAACCGTTTGAACCTCTCCTAATATTTCAATCCATCCTTTCCCCTAATCACATAAACCCTGTTCTAATATTCTCTCTTAATATCGGTTTCTCTTTTTCAGTCCTATGAAATTCTCTATCCCTTCAGAATATCCAACTTCCAATTAAATCAACCTTATTCCATCCACTATGTCTCTCTCTCTCTCTCTCTCTCTCTCCATCTCGCTCACGCTAAAATGAAAGATGATACCAGAGGTGCATATTCAAAAACGAACGGCACGACCTGGCTGCCACATTGCTCTTTCCTTCTTGCTGTATAATTACTTCCTCTCCCTCTGGACGCCGGATAGAGGCCAAACGGAGGAACGCCACCAGCAGTCAGCCTGCAAGCGCCCCGGGCCAGTGAGGAGCTCAGTTCAAAAATCCCGAGCTGTCTTGTATGGACAGGCAAACACCTGCTTTTGAAAGCACCTGGGTGCATCCTCTAGAGATTTGGTACAGGTATGGCCACCTTTCTAAATTTATCCTCTGAGCTCATCCTTTTCTTTCTCTCCTGTCTCTCTGGTATTAAAGTGGATGGCACTGCATACAGCTGTACCTGCAACAACAGAACCCTGGCAGCCCTCCAGTCTCTGCGTATGGCACATCTGGGAAACCAGTCAACGCACTGGATGTGTTTTCAAGAAGCACATGACGAGAGTATTCCGAGTCCCAAGATGCATCTGAAGTCTGGTTATGAGTATCAGAGTATAAGACATAGCAACACATGGTGAGCATGTTTATGTTATTCTACCTGATGGCAAGGATTTACCTGGCATCGCTTATTCGTATTGGCAGTGTTCCAACGTTTCTTGTATACCGGCGTGACAGGAGAGTGGCGCGGAGTTAAAGTCGTATCCGAAGGGTTACATTCAGTGCCATAAATATTTCATCCCGTGGAGTCACAGCCAATTTCTTATATTCACTGTAATTAAGGATGCAATCCTGAAGGGGAAACTGGAATGAAGCCCTAAATTAGAGGGCTTCAAAGCAATCAATCAGGGTCAAAGCTGGTACATAGCACACAGAGTGACACAGAGTAACCGAGTCCATGGACATCATTTCCACCATTAATCAAAAACCGCTGCCTCTTGATCACTGACGGATCTGGAATCTCTGCTACAAAATCTGATTCTGACATCTACACGAATCACAATCTCGACTGTCTCTTGTTTCTGGTTTGACTAATGCTCTGGGTTCTCACCATCACGCTGTACCCCAAAGACCGCTTAGTTTGCCGCTTAGAGAAATCTCTCTGACAGTGTAAACAGATCGTAAAACTTCTGTGCTCGTGGGAATATGCTTGACGCAGCAACGGTTGGTAGAACCACAGTGCATTTCCTCTCCACCCACTGCCCAGCTGCCGTGACTCCCGAGCCACAAGGTCGGCTCCACCCAAGGTCGCAAACAGAGTGAGTAAATATCGCCGCTTCGCATCTCCTAAAACCATCCACCCACCCCTTAATTACACGTCCACCTCTTTCTCGTCAGGCCCCACTTGAAAGATGGCGTTGCCGCTGTGCTCGGCAGCCTTTAATGCGGCCCGTTTTATGGTTTTCGCTCGAAATTCCACCTTAGTCTGCAAATGGCTGGGAAACGTGTGGTCTGGTGCGGGTTTGGTTACTATGGAAACATGTAGCACTGTTTACCTGGCCTTACGATGGGAATATCTTGGGTTTCATAATGATCTAATGAGATTTCAGATGATCTAGGGTGAGAAAGAAGAAAAAGAGCAAGAGAGATTGCTTTGTAAATAGCAAACATGGTGTCATCTAGCCTATGTTTAGCTTTAGAGGACGTATAATTAAGCTGCCGGACTACTGGAAGACGCACAAATTATACTTAAGAGAATTCTGAAGGGAAAGTCTTATACGTTTTCCTTCAGACTGGAGAACCTGGAGACTAATGCAGACTAAATGTGGAGAGAAACACCTCACTGGATGGACGGACAACTTCAGTAGGCCTCTGTTTTTAAATTCATGAGAGTGTATGAACTTCATTGGTGCTCAAATGTCTGGACTGGCCCACCTGTTTCAAAGTCCAAGAGTATATATCCAGACAGTCTATACTGTCGGGGGACACTGGGCTTTTGTTGAGCTAAGCAGGCAATATGAGAATGCTCATGTTTCACTGAGAGCTCTCGCAGACGGATCAGGGTATGAAAGGACGTGAATAGTCTTTAGACTTGCAAGGCTCCTGTGGATGGTATCTTCCTAACAAACTGAGATGTGCATGAAATTAATAAGCAGATGGTGAGAACAAATCGTGAAGCCAGCATGGCGTTAAAACAGCTCCTTCCTGCCTCAGTCTGCAGATATAGCCAAATTTAAATGACAAGAGCCCGTCTGAATGGCGCCCGCAAGCGCAGGCATACAGGATCCACTTCAAATCCTGTGAAACGTGATTCCATCAGAACCACTTCCATTCATCCAAATTTATAACACGCTGGATAGCTAAAATCGAGAACTTCCTCGAAACTTGCCCGCTTAATGGTCCGTTCCGCTGTCAAGGAACGGCTCTGATGAAATTATGATGAGCGTTTAAGCATCTAAGAAGCTTCCAAAGCCACGCTGAGGTTAGACGTGTGTATCTAAGCACCGTTCCCATGCCGAGCGTGTTCCAGCTGCCTCGCTGTAAAGTGAGCTATGCTCTAAATTTGAAAGTGGCGGAAACTGGGACACCTACCGCACAGACCTTGGGTAGAGGGCACACAGGAAAAGACACAAAACTAGACAGAGACAAAGCACGGATCAAAATGGAGCGCAATGGCAGGGGCTGTGCGTTACAATTTCAGCCGAAATGCCACAAAGGCGTACGCTGGTGTCAGTAGAACATCATATTGCTTCACAAGGTGCTGTGGGACATTCTGTCCTTCTTTCCTGCCAAGCCTCAGAGATTTTTTTTATTGGCTGAAGCGCCAGTTTTCACTTTCTGCAATCTAAACATTTAATCGAAGATGAGAAAAAAAAAATAAACAATTTTTTTTTTTTTATATATAAACACACCACACAGATTAGAAACCACTTTACCAACCCCACGGCGTCATCCCTGGGGACGAGAAAGAGACACAGCAGCCAAGGATTGATCCGAGAAAATGATAAAGGACGCAGAATCACATTTCTCGGCTGTCGGTTCACGCTTTATTTCTCTCTGGCCGAAATGAACGCTTTATTTAAAGCAAATTAAAGTGGAATTAATACAGTTGACTGAGTTACACACAGCCGTCACACGGCAAGTAATATAAAGCAATATTCTGTCCTAAACCCCTCTTTCCAAACTCGGTTCCATGAAATGAGGTCAGTCTGCACGGCCCCGTTCTAACCTCAGCTCGCTGTCTCCACCGAGATAGCTGGGGAAATTAGGATGCTGTGACTGAGCCATGGAAAGATCCCAATGTTTGCAGCGCATGAGGACATTCGAAACCTGCGACGGTCATAAACACTGAAAAAGGTCATTACGGTTTCCCGCTCGGTCTGTACTGCATATATTCATACTGCAAAATGGCGTATTGTGTACTACATAAACATGGTTTAGCGAGTGATTCGACACGTCCAAAATGCTGCTTTGTTCTAGACAAAGATGAAGGGATGGTCAAAATTCAATTTCTTAGCACTGGAGTGAAAGGGGGAAAAGAAAAAAAAAAAACGACACGGCATAATTACATTACACAAAAGTGATTTTTAAAAGAAGAGGATAAAAATGGGGCTCAGACTTGATTAACTGGAACAGCATTCTAATCGGGTTTCTGGAAGAAGCCAATCCCGTCTCTGGCTCTAACCCCCCGGAGGGATGCAGGATCATATTAATGAGAGAGGGCCTGAGCTTTCAAATGAGATCATTCTGACACTAATTCGCCAGACAGAAAACCAACTTAGAACATCCACCGATACACAGCAATGGATAGGGGCATATCAGTAAGCAATGAGCTACCTCAAGTAGGCAATTAGTGGAAGTGAAAGGCACACTTTTGAGAAGCTTGAGTGGGTATCTATTCGGGAAACAATGTTGTCTGTAACGGAGGGTGGAGATGAAGAGGCAAATTGGGAACTGTCTGGAGGAGGGGGGGGAAATTTTTGCGGATAAAGGCTGACGGCAGACAGCACACAAAAACAAGTGTCATATCCCCACAGCCATGATTGCTTATCGAGTCTGTAGGAGTCAGACGCTGTCTGAAACGGAGAGAGAGAGAGAGAGAGAATGCAGGAACGCACTTGCTGTTTTCAGAGACTTGAAGACAGAAAGACAGATCAGAGAAACGCTGAACACTTGTTATTGGCTGTCCAGAGAAGTCTAGACCATGACAGAACCGTCCGGCAGCAACGCATCTATGAACTCCAACAGTAACGTGAGCTAATCGAACAGTTTCGACCTGTCTACGGGGTAAGATGAATACACAGATATGCTAAAATGGCGAACCAAACCAGATAAAAGTGAACAAAAACTGGCCACCATAAGTTTAAAAAAACAAACAAAAAAAAACAAACAGAAAAAAAACCCCTGTGTGTTTTGAATAATTCAGCTTTATCAGAACCACCTGGTCTTAACAAACAGAACGGTCTGTTCCCAAACGTTAGACAAACAGCACAGAAAACTCGGCTCTCCACTACAGCAGCCCCAGAGGCCTAGGAGCATGAGGAGTGGCCAAACCGAGGATAATGACTACAGCGGCAGCACCCGTTAATACGAAGATCAGTAGAAGACCAACATCAGTACAAACCCTGCTCAGGCTTTGCTGGCCTTCGTGCTGGCCAATATGTCAGAAAATATTTATTCAGACCGGGGGAAGGAAGAAAAAAGAAAAAGAAAAAAAAAAAAAAAACTAGTTCAGAGTTTTCAAGGCCAGAGTCCATGAAAAAAAATGAAAGCCACGGAAAGTGCTAGGCTGAGGAAATTCTAAGCACAACAGTCTATTATTTTAGGAGCTCCTATTTTCCACCTGGCCCCGTGACGTTAATCTGACCCATCTAACTGGTCTAGGAGATCATGTTGGGGATGGATGACTGCGATGAGCTTCACTGGGTGGATATGTAGAAGAGATTGCTAGCAGTAAGGACTTTTCTAGAATAAGGGTTACAAAAGTAGAACCACGCAGACTGGGACTTTACCTGGATGTATAGCCAACACGTTTAGGTTTTTTTTTTCTTTCTCTCCACTAGCATACTACCCTCTCTGGCTCTCTCCTTCTCTTTCCAGGCCAGTCTTTTTTTTTTTTTTTTCCATGAGCCCTCTGAGAGCAGGATTTATTTTTGTTGCCAGGACAGAAAAAGAACGAATGAGCCAAAAAGCAAAAGTGTGTAAAAACAGAAGGGTTGATAGAACACGCCTGTACGTATGTATGCATGTATGTAAGTAACGTCACCTGTGCATATGTTCTACTTAACTGGCTTACCATATAAAGCTTTAGAATGAAACCACCCACACGTTTCATTGTCATCTTCCACTGGTAAAGGAATGGAAGCTTCTTCTCTTGATAGTTTCCCCTTATTTACTTCCATTCCAGACCTCAAACGCCTCAAACCCTGACCAAAGGGTCAAGAGCAAAATTACAAAGGCTCATTAGGACGATTTTCAGTCTTAAATTGTTTGGAGTCCTAGATCTAGACTGACTTGTACTATTTATTTATTTATTTATTTTTACCATAAAAAGTGTCATTATAAAGTGCACATACATTTACTGAAGAACATTAATGAAGAAGACAAAAAATATTCCCATGCCCACACTGGAAGTTTTCAAATAAAGATACACACCCTGCCCATTTCTAAAATGGGTTATGAGAACACAACATTTTTTTTGGGGGGGGGGTCCAGAAAGAAAATGGAGCGCTATTTACTATGCTAGTACGTGACTTGGGACGAAACGCCATTCTGGATGCGATGTAGTTCAGTTCAGTTCTTTATTGCCCACGTGGGAAATTTGATTCGCAGCTTGGTATGCCAACACGATTTATAAAAGACTAACAACAATAAACACGATACACTACATAAACGTAGGAATACGATACGGAAAAAGAACGTTTGTATCTCTTGCTCCTGGCTCTAGGAACTCTATGGGCGTGTCCTGAATGTAAATTCTTCATTTACAGGATGACTGATATCACTCACAATATTCCCTGCTTTCTGCTAGACTTAAATATGTCTGAAGCTTTCGCCTGCTGTATTGACGGGCTTTAACTTTCAAAAAATAAATAAATAAACAAACAAACATTTTATTCTCAATACCACAAAACACCCAAACCCAGCTAAAAGCAATTTGTTGTGCATGCAACAATATTATTTTCACCATAATAAGATAACCCCTCTGCTGACAAACCCAATTGTGCTGGCTTAGGATCTCCACTTTCAAGACAGCCTTTGCCCTTGTTTCTGTAAACGAATATAAAATTATAACGCGTCCGTGCTGACTAGATCTGACTGAACAGCCGTCTTTTTTTTTTTCCTCATCAAGTTTAAATTGTAATGAAATGCCTCCGCTCAAGTGAGAGATAAGTAATATAAAAATGTCGTCGTCACCGACAACACTGCTTCCTGAAAGCGTGACTGCGTAACAGAATGGCAGCATTCCCGAGTGTCAACAGCTGTAACAGCAGCACTTGTAATGTTATTGCCCTGAAAATCTCACAAAAGACAAATAAATAAACAGCATTTTTGTTTTCATGCTAAATGTCTCCATTGTGTTATGAGAAAGACTGTGCTGAATAAAATGAGCCCGTACTGAGAAGGAACCGTCTGGAAACCAGGCAGAATCTCTGGCTTTGCTAAATGCAGAATTGGACTAAACCCCTCGAACTCTCTTTTCACTGAATGGTCAGAGGTAAATCGCAACGAGCTGCTACACAGCTCGCTGAGAAACCTCTCCAGATCATGAATATATTTTTTGTGCCGAGTCAACACATGAAACATGCAGAGACTGAGTATTTCACACCTTTGTGGCATTGGAGAATTGGAAAGCCTCCATTCAGAGCTTATTCTTGAGTACATCTCTCTCACACACACACACAGCTACAGCCACAAAATAGCACCAGGCAGCATCTTGCAGGGAAGAGACAGTCGGTGGTTAGAATAGGTGTGAAGCAGTGCTGGGAATTGAAACAAATTGCATTAAAGTCCAGTGTGAGGTGTGGAAGAAGGAAGCCCCTATGGCCTTTTTATTACTTCATTGTTTCACACCTGAAAGAGGAGGAAACGAGATATAGCTCCCAGGGACAGGGGCACTTTGATGAAAAGCGGGAGTGCTATGTGTGAGAGAACGAGAGCGCGAGCGTAGAGGTGGAGGACGACTGCACTGAGATGTGCGCGGTCGTGATTCTTGCTTCGCTCCGCTGCTCGCAGTATTTTAAAGGAGTTCAAAGGCGCCACTTACATGCACACATGAAAGACTTGCTGTGTGGGTGGTGCCACCTCTACCCCAACGGCTCCGTTCCCGCACACGTCTGAAGAGCTCGATTTATTATTCTGATTTAAGTATATACGTCAAACTGGGATACAAAACAAAACAAGAAAAAAAGCCTCGGATAGAAAGTTGATAATGATGATGATGATGATGATGATGATGACGAGCCTTGTGAAAAGTTCTCCTGTACACTGCTCCAGAAATGTGAAGGTTCAGTCAGTGATTCAAGCGTATTAAGAAAATGGCAGCTTCCATGGCATCCAAGATATTCAGATGATCAGATTTCACAATATAACCGTACTCTCCTATACACAGTACACTGACTGGTTCTACCAGGGGTTCCCAAACAAGGGGTCCCCAAACAAGGGGTCAAAAGTCCACCTGATTTACAAATGAGAACGGGTAAAAAAAAAAAGTCTCAGATTCTGTTTTATTCGTTTATTCTCTCCAACTACGAAGTAGCATTTTATGTGCTATAGCCATTTTTAAATGATGTTTGTGCTATTTTAGGTTTATTTCGCTATCCTGACACGCTGGCTGCGTCCGAAACCGCATACGTACTTACTGTATAGCAGTACGCCAGAGGGGTAGTACGTCCGAATTCTAAGAATGCGAGAACCAATAGGTGAGGAATACCCGGATGGCATACTGCTGCGGCGAGATTTTGCGGTACACAACCGATGCACGCTAGGCGGGTAAAACAATCCCATGATGCAACAAGACCGGTGCAGACCAACTCAGAAAAAAAAAACAAAAAACAAACGCGGAACACAGCGTCACAATACATCCGCTAACATGGCGGATGTAGTAGGTCTGTTATTGTAGTCATAATACACACATGTACCGATTAGTACGTACTGTTTCAACGGCAATGCATTACATCATAGCAGAGGATTTCGGACGCTGCCGCTATCTACTGTACTGTATGCTAGGTCCTAAACGATATCGAGTGACTCAACTCAACTGGAGAAAAACAAACATTTATTAAACATCTATTTAACATGGATTTACAAATTTGGCATTTCCAAATGGTCAACAGTGTGTGAATGGGAGTGTGTGTGTGTGAGGTTGTGCCCTGTGATGGGTCGGCACCCCGTCCAGAGCGTCCTCCGCCGTGCCCCGAGTTCCCTGGGACAGGCTCCGGGCTTCCCCCGCGACCCTGTGTGGAATAAGCGGTACAGAAAATGGATGGATGGAAGTTTGCTCAGAGAGTTCAGGAAGCTATTATGAGTAATTTTTATATTTATATTTTTATATTCCCACCGTGATGCTAAAAAAACCCAGACCGAAACCTAATACGTTCTTCCTACTCTACTGACATGATGCTGGTGTCTGATCCTGACACACTTCTACTGCTGTGACTCGTCTCGCCCTCTGGACCTGCCCGATTCATCCCGATACGCTACTTCGGCACCTGTGACTCACTTTGTGCTGCTGTGGTACCACATGAATCCCCTGAAGGTTTACACTTTCCAAAATCACACTTGCTTCAGTGAATCTCACCTGGATACTGACTTACTGCCGTGTGCTCGAATACTGAACATCCTTTAACACATTTAGTACTATATACACACACGGTTATAGAAGTGTAATGATTTATAAACCCACTCTCCAGTGTCACCAGAAGACGACAGGTTCCCTTTGTAGTCTGGTTCCTTTCAAGGCTGCTTCCTCATGTTGTCTCAGGGAGGTTTTTTTGTTTTGTTTTTTTAATTTGCTACAGTCGCCTCTGGCTTGTTCATTAGGGATCTAAAATCTATACCTGGATTTTATTGCTTTGTGAAAATGCCTGTTTACATCACTATACAAATACTACAATGCAAGTTCCTCTTTCTAGAAGTGCATATCGGTTATCGTCTCTCTCTTCTGACAATACTATTCACGAAATTTGGCCAGAAAAGCAGTGCACCCGTTTCCATTGCCTTTCCCTCGTTCGAGTTTCCTTACCCTGGCAGCTTACATAGAAATAGTTATGCATTAAATGACGAGATTAGGTGCTTGTGGCTTGTGTAAGTTAACGACGACCTCAAACGGAAATTCTTCTCCCTAACGTGACATTTCGGCGTGAACCAGGCGCCGCGCTTTTCCTGAAAGATAGCCGTGAAGGTGAAAATGGGGGACGGGGAGATGAAAGAAAGAAAAAAAAAAGAAGTTACAGTAGTTCAGCCGTCGCCATCGCCCCTGCGCTTAATACGACGATGTGCACGGAATATCGCAACGTTTTGTACATGTCAACGTCTCTAAATGTCATTTTCTCTCATCTACACAGCCGCCTGCATATTTCATGACCTGAAAGCACGGGCTGTTTGCATATTTCATGATCACACAAGCCCACAATCCTCTACACGCACTAAAGGGCTGTTCGGGTCAAAGAGTCAGCAAGCACAAGTGCGATCAGATGTCCGTGAAGACTAAACAGCCACTTAGAACTGTGCCACTGTTTCTCTACAGTATGCCTGGCCTTCATTTATAGAGTAGGCCTGCTGGTCTACGGAGCAGGAAAGCAGTGACCAGTGCAGTCTGACAGATCGCTGCTCCACACAAAAGCCTGAGCTACACGGTTCAATCTGTCCAGAAAGACACGCCTGATCAATCACTGTGTGAAATGTGTCTGGAGTGTTTACTGCTCAATCTCGCAGGTCATGAAATTCAGTGGGGCAGCGTGCACCTGTCAAAACACACAGTCTCACACACACACACACACACAGGTGTGGGTATCACAGCTTACAGGCATGTATAATCTGTATATTTTCTTTTGTTTCTACATGCAGATTAATTTTCCCGTACCACGTGCACGTTCATTTCCTCCAAATCCAACAAAAACATGCCTTTTTTGGTGACGTAAGAGAATTCATCGCTTTCGTAGGATCCTTATGAAAGACGTTTGACTTGTTCAGTCGATACACAGATAGAAAGATAGACAGATAGACCGAGCCCAGGATCAATCTTGAGCTCTGGTTACTGTCCGAGTGAAGTTTAGGTACTGTATGGATACTGTTGCAGGTTCTCCGGTTTCCTCCCACCTCCTAAAAACACACAGGTTGAATTTCCAACACTAAATTACCCGTAGGTGTGAATGAGAGTGTGTGTGTGTGTGTGTGTGTGTGTGTGTGTGTGTGTGTGTGTGTGTATAGTGCACTGAGATGGACTGGCATCCAATCCAGGGTGTAATCCAGCCTCAATCCAACCCAGTACTCCCGGATGCGCGGTGATCCCGACCAGGACGACGCACTTAATGAAGACGAATGAATGAATACGTTAACAAACGTATGGAAATACCTGTGAATGTGATGCAGGTCAACCACAAGCACTGGCCATCACGTTACTAGCATAATACATCTATCTAGTACACCGCCATGTTCGCTAACACAGCTGGATACAGTTAGCTCCATATTTTTTGGTACATAAACATATCAAATGAATAACACAAATCCAGAGAATGATAGTTTGATCTAAAACACATGGTAATGCTTAGACTTGAGATGGTTGACGATAGCATTGGGAGTCGCCAATGGATTTTGTCTATCGCGATGGATGTCAAGCTGCACCGTTTAAGGGTCTCAATGTTTACAAACACGTTGTCTGCAGCTTTGAAATCGACAAAAATAAACCGTGTTGCATCTCATAATACGCGTTTCCCTTTAGCCTAATTTGTCGTCGTATACGAACCTTATTAGCCTATACTGTCCGACTTCAGAGATGACTACCGCCCCAGCCCCCTCTAAAGCCACAAGTGATATCATCAAGCAACGATAGTTAGAGGGACGACAGGATGATGTTATCTCACACTATCTCACAAGCCAAGTAATGGTATAGTTTTATTGGAATGCAAATTTTTTTTTTCTCCAAACAGCACAATTGTTTTTGCAAATACTGTTTTCCCTCAGATCAAACATCTAGTGAAGTGTTCCCTGGAGAGGATAACAACAGATCTTTCTGTAATGTCTAACAAGGTTGTTGACACCTGTAGAGGACCTTGGACCACTTCTTCATGCAGAACATGAACGTGGTGGTCGGAGTAGTCATAATAAATCCACTACTTCAAGACACATCATTAGGCACATACACCAAAACTGACCTGCTTGCATATTTTAGCTCAGAATGATGGTTGCACAATCAGCCAGGCGGTTAAGAATTGCCCATAGATACTGTAGATCATCAACTAGGTTATAACCCCACACATCTAAATCGACACGGAAATGGTTCAAGAAACACAAAAGGTTTTGCAATGACCGTCTCGGTCTCCAGATTTAGACCGTACTGAAAACCTGCGGTCTGAACTAAAGAGGATGTGCAAAGAGATATAAACATGCTTGGAGCCTTCTGCAGAAAGAAAACGGTCCAAAATCCCTCTAGAAGCATCTTCAAAACTTAGTGTGGAGTCTCAGTGCGGTTATACTCTCCAGGGGAGCCTTAGTCATGGTGTGCAAATAATTAGAAAACCAGAAAACTGCACTAATTAAAAGAAAGAAAAAAAGAAAGAAAGAAATATTATGCTTGAAAAAAATAATGTGTTAAATTAGAAACCATACAGTATTCTCATGTGTACAGGCTTGTGCTTTCACTCATTGCATATACACACACACACACACACACACACACACATACAAATAATGTACACGTATACAAAAATTGCCCAAATCTTTCCAATTTGATCTTGGTTACGTGTAAAAGAACGCGTGGAATTCTCACTCATGGAACAGGCTACCGGTGTACGAGAGCAGACGCTCAGCCATCTAAGGAAAGGTGAGGACCACAGATGCGAACACATTTTTTGGTTGTACATCTCCTCTGGCAGACAGTGGTGAGGCTCATTACTTATACAGAATATTCTGATGAAAGCCAGGCAGCTTCAAGACACATGCTGACAAACACTCAGCATCAAGCATTATCTAGGAAGAGGAAAAAAAAAAGCAATCAGGCCATTAAGCTGTAGAACAGTAGGTGAGAATCCTCATCAAATGTTTCTGGGCCAGCCCCTGTTTTCAGACACAAGCTTTTTCTTTTTTCTCCCCCGCCTCATGCTTTTGCTTTACTTCCTTTGGAGTGGAGAACAAGGGGCTCCTCCTAGATTAGATTCAAGGGGCCGGTGTATTTGAGGTGTTTTTCCACCTCAATGCACAAGGAAATATGCTGCGCTTTGAGCCTGCATGTTTACTCAACTGACTGCTTTTTCTAATACCTCTGGGCCTGAGGAACAGCCGTGCTGGTCTGAGACTGAGACACACACACACACACACACACACACACCCCAATCAGCACTGCACCGTTACATGGTGAAACATCCAACCCTAAGCATTTCTATCCCCTCCTGGTGATACCACCGCCGCGTTCACACACACACACACACACACACACACACACACACACACACACACCCCATATCTACCGCATCCAACTAATTAACTCATCCGCCCGCCTGGGGTAAAAAGCAAAATTGTGTAAATAGGTTTCAATCAGAAGCATTATTGGTCATATTAGATGGTTGGCTGCTTGGCAGAGATGAGCTCTTGCGGCAGTAAACCTCCAACACATCAAGGAGCTCATTTTCTGCGTTGCACTGAAGATGTTAAAAGGGAAATAGTATCTCAATGATATTCTCATAGTTGCTCAAACTGCTAAGACACTTAGGATGCTGAGTGCTTCGAAAATGAAAACGCAGACAGGATTACAGCAACAAGCATGGCAAAGACGGAAATACAACACTGGGTAAAATGTGACGTGCACTGTAGGAATTAGGGGTGTGACACTACCTGTATCTGGATCTGCTTAGGGATCTAAATACTCGTATCTGGCGCGGCCTAAACTGAAGGAAACTGGACAGCAAAAAAATCCAACCCATAGAAATGTCAGCATGGTGTGAGACTTCTGGCTCTGAAAGCTCGTCAGTGATGTGGACGGCACCGTTTTTAATCCTGCTCGTGGCTTTATTCGTTTCGCTTATACCTGCTCGGTTTGTGCGAAATCCATTTTTCCCTGATCACGATTTTCTGTAGTAGTGCAGCAGCGCAATAAACGATTTAATTGTCCAGAACCGTCCCAAAATGAATAAAAAGAATAAATAAATAACATTTAAAAAAAAAAAAAAGGATTTCCACCATTTCTGGTATAAAGAGAGTACAGGAGATGTAATAATATTACCAGCAGTGTAGTACATTAACCCTTTACTTACTAACACTAGCATACTCTGATATGTTTTTGGAGCTCCAAAACACACACACACACACACACACACACACACATATATACCAAAATAAACATTAAGTTTAATTGAGACTAATTTAAACCACCATAACCCAGACTAGGCAGATACTAAGCGCTGCTGCACATCCAGGGTCTTTATTTGTCCTGCTCGCTCGCATGCGAATGAAAGTAAAGCCTCCAATTTTGCACAACATTTTGTTGCGCCTCCATGCCCCCGTGATCCCAGTCCTGATGCACACCTGTAGTCTCAAGTGTATGTGAACTTTCCTGACAAAAAATAAATATAATAATAATAATAATAATAATAATAATAATAATAATAAAAATAAAACAAAAACAAGCACCTTCTATATGCATCTGTATTTGCATCCATTCTGTTCAACCCATATTCGGTTACATCCCTAGCACATGTTCATCCCCACGGTAAGCGCGTGATTCCAGACCTTCAGCCACAAGCTCTCATGAGAAGACGATGTGCAGATATATTGGATTGTGCTTGTGGTTTTGCAGCTGTGAGAGGAGGTGAACAATCTGCGTTATTAAAACTCCCTGAGCAGGCACCTCGTCTTTGTGTTGCAAAAGTACGATCAGAAGGGACCACTGCCAGGCTTCCTAATAACTTCCATCCACTACTTGCTCAACTGCATTAGCTGTTCAGATACAAGTGAGTTAGAGAGAGAGAGAGAGAGAGAGAGAGAGAGAGAGAGAGACTCGCTGCTGGCTGCCTGCCTTGCAAGCTTGATTCAGCTCAATTCCACACAAAGCGGTAGGCTGTAAATATGCTGGCCTGTCAGAGAACACAGCAGGTGCACCTACTCCTTACCGTTAATCATCCAGCTGCCTCGCAACACGCTCCCTCTTCCGTTTCACAGGGCGTGACAGAACACCTTTACACCATACACTAGAACACCAGCATCAGTTGCTTTATGTGTTACGGAGCACTCCGTCTTCCTTTTCCCTACTCGTGACTGTTCGTCCCTTCGCATCATAAAGACATACCGCAGGAGGTCAGAGATTGGAGCTGAAGTGATGGGACACACATTTTTACGCAGTGCGCGCAAAGACAGCGTGCGTCCGTCATCGTGGATTCATCGAGTGGTTTCCCCGCAAAGATGGATAAAACGTCAGAACAGAGATAGCCTCTGCTCATAGATCGAATAAATAAAGCTGAAATCGAATGGAGATAAGGCCCTGAAGCTGCTTAGAGGTTAAGAGCGACCAAATTAGGTTAGAAGCAATATCACTGCAGATAAGGGTTAAGCCAGCGCCGCTGAAGTCCACACTAAATCAGGTCTGCGGCAATATCGTTTATAAGCCTATGGAGAAAAACATCTTCCCGCGCCTCTGTAAGGACACAGAAGAAGTGATTATCCTTGTATCTTGACTACCACAATCAGAGCTTGGTCGAGATATTAATCAGGCTTATGACAGATCCATCAGGCTTATCAGAAGAAGAAAGAAAAAGAAAAAAAAAACGAAAATGAGAGAGCTGTATATTAAAACCTCAAGAATTCTTGTGTTTGAGACACCAAAAAAAAAAAAAAAAAAAAAAAGTTTCATCTATGCTGCCCCAGAAACCGAAATAAAAACTTTCAGGGACATTTCTTCTGGATGTGTTCATCTTTAAAAATCAACAAGCACCACATTATAAAGTGAACGTATTCATCATGTATTCCACGCCTTGGCCTCACACACTTTTCTGGTCTGGAACCCTGATTCAGCAACTCTGACATCATAAATAATTGCATCCCTGTCTCCAGCCCAGCCCTCTGGAACAGCTAACCTCTGGGGTCTGGGCTTTCTATAAGTCACCAGTCACGTATAACGGATAGGGAGGCTGATCTGCTGAGGTGGTAAGGCTCGAAGAGAGTCTGGTAATAATCCTCGTAATCCGCAGTAAACAAAATCGCCTATTCCCGGAACGCTACCGGGACGCTCGGGTGCGGCGAGGAGAAATATGATGTGCCTTTATACATATTAGTGTAATCCAATCAGGCGCGGACGAGTCGCCCGGGGTTTCAGGCAAACACTCAGCGTGTTTATAGCCACCTGTATCGATCTGCTCTGAGAGCACACATACAGCTGGAGGAAATCCGCACCGCTTGAATAAAATAAAGTGCATTCAGAATGAAGCTCGAACAAAAATGCACTTACTTCCAACTCGGGAACATCGTAGGGAAGATCACGGATCAGTTTTTCCGCCTCTAATCCTCATCAAAGTGATAATTAAGGGTAAGAGGAAAATCAGAGATCGGCACTCTTAAAAAGTTACACTGACGGTTTTGGTGCATGCTGGTCCAAGCTCGAAATGATTGAGAAGTGACCGTGGAGATAACTTGGGGAGTGAATGCTATTAAAAATGATGGGATGAATCGAAAACC
Organism: Ictalurus furcatus; assembly: GCF_023375685.1. NCBI lineage: Eukaryota > Metazoa > Chordata > Actinopteri > Siluriformes > Ictaluridae > Ictalurus > Ictalurus furcatus. Next base: position 6,750,428 of record NC_071270.1, read on the forward strand.
ACGCACACACAGAGTCGGGGTGTGGTTTTTATTGAGTGTCGAGCCTGAGGAGGTGGGAGAATGGATCGCAACACACTCGGAGACCGAGGCCTTTCAACGGCATGGACATCTTACACTGATCTACATCTTGCTGAGAGCAAGCAGTTGTGTTTGAAGATGCAGCCCTTTGAAATTGGGGTTCTTTGAAGCAATCATAAGGACACATTTGGGTCAAACTGTAGAAAGAAAGAAAGAAAAAAAGCTGACAAAAATAATCAGACATCCATGTCACTGAGGGATGAAAATAAGTGGCGTCACAGTACTTTTCAAGGGACATCTTCATACTTAGATGAAGAAAGACCTGTCCTGAAAGCCGCAAATGAAATTCCTGGAGCCGTTATCGGACCCACCACGGAAGTGGCTCGGGTTTCATATCGGTCTGAAGGCATGCTAGAAGAAACGTTTTTATACTTGTTAATGGGTATTATTTTATAGAATCTTTTGTTCCTTCTGTTGTTGCAGGACTGACGCCTGGCCTGGCTGCTGAAGCAAACCTACACTCTTCAACAAAGTAAGAATGCACCAGTGAGCACCGTGTCCTCTGTGGGTGACAATTTCTCCAACGAGCTCAGGGATTGTGGAAACAGTGAAGGAAATATGCGAGACCTACTGTGCAAGGAATGCTGGTGGCTGGCCAGGACCGCACAGAGTCTCGCCAAACCTTGGCCCAACAGGCCCTGCATTCTGATTCTTCCTCTGAAGAGTTCCTCTGCACCAACTCCCCCCCAAGTGCAGACACAATAATACTAGCCCTCTCAAAACAATATTATAGACAACACGAGCGTGTGCTTGTCAGGAACTATAAATCCAGACATTCCAAACACTATATAAAAAAAAAGCATCCTTCCCTTGTCCTGTGGAGGAATCAACAATAAGTGCCTTACAATTGCTTCTGAAGAAAAACATTTGCAGTCGAGTGAAACCTGTGGTGCTTTGATCAACTACAGAAGGCCCTGTGCGGAGAAAATAGTGGAAATCGTAATCAAGAGGTTCTGACAAAGAATGCAATCTGACACCTGCCGAGTTTCACCAGCAGCCGCCTTTTTGCCGGGAATTATCATCATCATCATCATCATCATCATCATCATCCCCTCACTTTTGTTGCGTCCCTTGAAGCCGAGGTGGCGCTCTGAATGACAATTTCCTGAAACGTGTGTGTTCTGGCGCTCTCCGACTGTGTTTTTCGGTTGTAATAATCCTCCAGAGTGGTCTGTTTACAGACTGCTTTCACAAAGAGGTGCGCTACAGCTGCATAGATGACTCACTCACAAATTCGTGCAACTGTGTTCTCGGTGCTGTTATTTGCAAATCCACTATCTTTTGACTGAAATCCTTGGAGGAATCATGATGGATTCAAAAGACGACTGATAATACCCCAGTCCAGTTGAAAAGCACACAGCAAACTAATCAAGACGTGTTCCAAATATAAATAAATAAATAAATAAATAAAAAACCAGAAAGAAGAAAAAAGAAGCAGAAACACTATTTGTTTTCCAGATGGGGGAAGGAACGAATCAACTTCATTCTTGCCCCCATGTGGAACAAAGAAGAACTACAAGCTTCAGCATCAAGACTTCAGTCTATAGGCAAAGGCATGGTCAATATGCTTGTACTCAGACTAAACTGATGGCATCTACATCTCTGGCATTTACATAGAGGTGATGTTTACACAATGGCGCATACGAGGAGAAATGAGAAGTTCACTGGATTTTATGGATGTTGTTTTTTTTTACCCCCCCCCCCCTCATGAGTGTCATATGAATTGTGCGCATCTCTGACTCAAAGTTTGAGGTCTGAGAAGTGGGACTTGAACCAGACATCCAGAGAGGTGTGTTCACCAAATCATCTACGCTACATAAGCTATGATCATTAACAGCTTGCTCAGAATAGTAACAAGAGCACGAACAAAAACAATAAACATAACAGTTAACAGCGGAAGTGTAGATCCTGTGCCAATCCGCCCGCGTGCGTAAAATGCGCCACATGCGTAAAAACGCGCGATTTTTTATTTATTTATTTATTTTTGGGCACAGC